>NC_069504.1:843119-1027293 GCF_027579735.1 Bombina bombina
GAACAATAATAGACTCCTTAGAAATGAGGATTTTTCTGACAGAGGCCAGAAAAACAAAACTTCTAGACTCTTGTCGGATACTTCATTCCGTTCCTCTTCCTTCCATAGCGCAGTGCATGGAAGTGATAGGTTTGATGGTAGCGGCAATGGACATAGTTCCTTTTGCGCGCATTCATCTAAGACCATTACAACTGTGCATGCTCAGTCAGTGGAATGGGGACTATACAGACTTGTCTCCGAAGATACTAGTAAATCAGAGGACCAGAGATTCACTCCGTTGGTGGCTGTCCCTGGACAACCTGTCACAAGGGATGACTTTCCGCAGACCAGAGTGGGTCATTGTCACGACCGACGCCAGTCTGATGGGCTGGGGCGCGGTCTGGGGATCCCTGAAAGCTCAGGGTCTTTGGTCTCGGGAAGAATCTCTTCTACCGATAAATATTCTGGAACTGAGAGCGATATTCAATGCTCTTGAGGCTTGGCCTCAGCTAGCGAGGGCCAAGTTCATACGGTTTCAATCAGACAACATGACAACTGTTGCGTACATCAACCATCAGGGGGGAACAAGGAGTTCCCTAGCGATGGAAGAAGTGACCAAAATCATTCTATGGGCGGAGTCTCACTCCTGCCACCTGTCTGCTATCCACATCCCAGGAGTGGAAAATTGGGAAGCGGATTTTCTGAGTCGTCAGACATTGCATCCGGGGGAGTGGGAACTCCATCCGGAAATCTTTGCCCAAGTCACTCAGCTGTGGGGCATTCCAGACATGGATCTGATGGCCTCTCGTCAGAACTTCAAAGTTCCTTGCTACGGGTCCAGATCCAGGGATCCCAAGGCGGCTCTAGTGGATGCACTGGTAGCACCTTGGACCTTCAAACTAGCTTATGTGTTCCCGCCGTTTCCTCTCATCCCCAGGCTGGTAGCCAGGATCAATCAGGAGAGGGCGTCGGTGATCTTGATAGCTCCTGCGTGGCCACGCAGGACTTGGTATGCAGATCTGGTGAATATGTCATCGGCTCCACCTTGGAAGCTACCTTTGAGACGAGACCTTCTTGTTCAGGGTCCGTTCGAACATCCGAATCTGGTTTCACTCCAGCTGACTGCTTGGAGATTGAACGCTTGATCTTATCGAAGCGAGGGTTCTCAGATTCTGTTATCGATACTCTTGTTCAGGCCAGAAAGCCTGTAACTAGAAAGATTTACCACAAAATTTGGAAAAAATATATCTGTTGGTGTGAATCTAAAGGATTCCCTTGGGACTAGGTTAAGATTCCTAAGATTCTATCCTTCCTTCAAGAAGGATTGGAAAAAGGATTATCTGCAAGTTCCCTGAAGGGACAGATTTCTGCCTTGTCTGTGTTACTTCACAAAAAGCTGGCAGCTGTGCCAGATGTTCAAGCCTTTGTTCAGGCTCTGGTTAGAATCAAGCCTGTTTACAAACCTTTGACTCCTCCTTGGAGTCTCAACTTAGTTCTTTCAGTTCTTCAGGGGGTTCCGTTTGAACCCTTACATTCCGTTGATATTAAGTTATTATCTTGGAAAGTTTTGTTTTTGGTTGCAATTTCTTCTGCTAGAAGAGTTTCGGAACTATCTGCTCTGCAGTGTTCTCCTCCTTATCTGGTGTTCCATGCAGATAAGGTGGTTTTACGTACTAAACCTGGTTTTCTTCCAAAAGTTGTTTCTAACAAAAACATTAACCAGGAGATTATCGTACCTTCTCTGTGTCCGAAACCAGTTTCGAAGAAGGAACGTTTGTTGCACAACTTGGATGTTGTTCGCGCTCTAAAATTCTATTTAGATGCTACAAAGGATTTTAGACAAACATCTTCCTTGTTTGTTGTTTATTCCGGTAAAAGGAGAGGTCAAAAAGCAACTTCTACCTCTCTCTCTTTTTGGATTAAAAGCATCATCAGATTGGCTTACGAGACTGCCGGAAGGCAGCCTCCCGAAAGAATCACAGCTCATTCCACTAGGGCTGTGGCTTCCACATGGGCCTTCAAGAACGAGGCTTCTGTTGATCAGATATGTAGGGCAGCGACTTGGTCTTCACTGCACACTTTTACCAAATTTTACAAGTTTGATACTTTTGCTTCTTCTGAGGCTATTTTTGGGAGAAAGGTTTTGCAAGCCGTGGTGCCTTCCATTTAGGTGACCTGATTTGCTCCCTCCCTTCATCCGTGTCCTAAAGCTTTGGTATTGGTTCCCACAAGTAAGGATGACGCCGTGGACCGGACACACCTATGTTGGAGAAAACAGAATTTATGTTTACCTGATAAATTACTTTCTCCAACGGTGTGTCCGGTCCACGGCCCGCCCTGGTTTTTTTAATCAGGTCTGATAATTTATTTTCTTTAACTACAGTCACCACGGTATCATATGGTTTCTCCTATGCAAATATTCCTCCTTAACGTCGGTCGAATGACTGGGGTAGGCGGAGCATAGGAGGGATCATGTGACCAGCTTTGCTGGGCTCTTTGCCATTTCCTGTTGGGGAAGAGAATATCCCACAAGTAAGGATGACGCCGTGGACCGGACACACCGTTGGAGAAAGTAATTTATCAGGTAAACATAAATTCTGTTATTCATGTCACAGTTAATAAATGCACTGGGTCTGACACTGTAAGAGAGAACCAGGATAGTATTAACATTACACTAATATAGTATACTTGTATATTCATGTCACAGTTAATAAATGCACTGGGTCTGACACTGTAAGAGAGAACCAGGATAGTATTAACATTACACTAATATAGTATACTTGTATATTCATGTCACAGTTAATAAATACACTGGGTCTGACACTGTAAGAGAGAACCAGGATAGTATTAACGTTACACTAATATAGTATACTTGTATATTCATGTCACAGTTAATAAATGCACTGGGTCTGACACTGTAAGAGAGAACCAGGATAGTATTAACATTACACTAATATAGTATACTTGTATATTCATGTCACAGTTAATAAATGCACTGGGTCTGACACCGTAAGAGAGAACCAGGATAGTATTAACGTTACACTAATATAGTATACTTGTATATTCATGTCACAGTTAATAAATGCACTGGGTCTGACACTGTAAGAGAGAACCAGGATAGTATTAACATTACACTAATATAGTATACTTGTATATTCATGTCACAGTTATTAAATGCACTGGGTCTGACACTGTAAGAGAGAACCAGGATAGTATTAACATTACACTAATATAGTATACTTGTATATTCATGTCACAGTTAATAAATGCACTGGGTCTGACACCGTAAGAGAGAACCAGGATAGTATTAACATTACACTAATATAGTATACTTGTATATTCATGTGACAGTTAATAAATGCACTGGGTCTGACACCGTAAGAGAGAACCAGGATAGTATTAACATTACACTAATATAGTATACTTGTATATTCATGTCACAGTTAATAAATGCACTGGGTCTGACACTGTAAGAGAGAACCAGGATAGTATTAACATTACACTAATATAGTATACTTGTATATTCATGTCACAGTTAATAAATGCACTGGGTCTGACACCGTAAGAGAGAACCAGGATAGTATTAACATTACACTAATATAGTATACTTGTATATTCATGTCACAGTTAATAAATGCACTGGGTCTGACACCGTAAGAGAGAACCAGGATAGTATTAACATTACACTAATATAGTATACTTGTATATGCATGTCACAGTTAATAAATGCACTGGGTCTGACTCTGTAACAGAGAACCAGGATAGTATTAACATTACACTAATATAGTATACTTGTATATTCATGTCACAGTTAATAAATGCACTGGGTCTGACACCGTAAGAGAGAACCAGGATAGTATTAACATTACACTAATATAGTATACTTGTATATTCATGTCACAGTTAATAAATGCACTGGGTCTGACACTGTAAGAGAGAACCAGGATAGTATTAACATTACACTAATATAGTATACTTGTATATTCATGTCACAGTTAATAAATGCACTGGGTCTGACACCGTAAGAGAGAACCAGGATAGTATAAACGTTACACTAATATAGTATACTTGTATATTTATGTCACAGTTAATAAATGCACTGGGTCTGACACTGTAAGAGAGAACCAGGATAGTATTAACATTACACTAATATAGTATACTTGTATATTCATGTCACAGTTAATAAATACACTGGGTCTGAGACTGTAAGAGAGAACCAGGATAGTATTAACATTACACTAATATAGTATACTTGTATATTCATGTCACAGTTAATAAATGCACTGGGTCTGACACTGTAAGAGAGAACCAGGATAGTATTAACATTACACTAATATAGTATACTTGTATATTCATGTCACAGTTAATAAATGCACTGGGTCTGACACCGTAAGAGAGAACCAGGATAGTATTAACATTACACTAATATAGTATACTTGTATATTCATGTCACAGTTAATAAATGCACTGGGTCTGACACCGTAAGAGAGAACCAGGATAGTATTAACGTTACACTAATATAGTATACTTGTATATTCATGTCACAGTTAATAAATGCACTGGGTCTGACACCGTAAGAGAGAACCAGGATAGTATTAACATTACACTAATATAGTATACTTGTATATTCATGTCACAGTTAATAAATGCACTGGGTCTGACACCGTAAGAGAGAACCAGGATAGTATTAACATTACACTAATATAGTATACTTGTATATTCATGTCACAGTTAATAAATGCACTGGGTCTGACACTGTAAGAGAGAACCAGGATAGTATTAACATTACACTAATATAGTATACTTGTATATTCATGTCACAGTTAATAAATGCACTGGGTCTGACACCGTAAGAGAGAACCAGGATAGTATTAACATTACACTAATATAGTATACTTGTATTTCTCCAACATAGGTGTGTCCGGTCCACGGCGTCATCCTTACTTGTGGGATATTCTCTTCCCCAACAGGAAATGGCAAAGAGCCCAGCAAAGCTGGTCACATGATCCCTCCTAGGCTCCGCCTACCCCAGTCATTCTCTTTGCCGTTGTACAGGCAACATCTCCACGGAGATGGCTTAGAGTTTTTTAGTGTTTAACTGTAGTTTTTATTATTCAATCAAGAAGGATTGGAAAAAGGATTTTCTGCTAGTTCCCTGAAGGGACAGATTTCTGCCTTGTCTGTGTTACTTCACAAAAAGCTGGCAGCTGTGCCAGATGTTCAAGCCTTTGTTCAGGCTCTGGTTAGAATTAAGCCTGTTTACAAACCTTTGACTCCTCCTTGGAGTCTCAACTTAGTTCTTTCAGTTCTTCAGGGGGTTCCGTTTGAACCCTTACATTCCGTTGATATTAAGTTATTATCTTGGAAAGTTTTGTTTTTAGTTGCAATTTCTTCTGCTAGAAGAGTTTCAGAATTATCTGCTCTGCAGTGTTCTCCTCCTTATCTGGTGTTCCATGCAGATAAGGTGGTTTTACGTACTAAACCTGGTTTTCTTCCAAAAGTTGTTTCTAACAAAAACATTAACCAGGAGATTATCGTACCTTCTCTGTGTCCGAAACCAGTTTCAAAGAAGGAACGTTTGTTGCACAATTTGGATGTTGTTCGCGCTCTAAAATTCTATTTAGATGCTACAAAGGATTTTAGACAAACATCTTCCTTGTTTGTTGTTTATACCGGTAAAAGGAGAGGTCAAAAAGCAACTTCTACCTCTCTCTCTTTTTGGATTAAAAGCATCATCAGATTGGCTTACGAGACTGCCGGACGGCAGCCTCCCGAAAGAATCACGGCTCATTCCACTAGGGCTGTGGCTTCCACATGGGCCTTCAAGAACGAGGCTTCTGTTGATCAGATATGTAGGGCAGCGACTTGGTCTTCACTGCACACTTTTACCAAATTTTACAAGTTTGATACTTTTGCTTCTTCTGAGGCTATTTTTGGGAGAAAGGTTTTGCAAGCCGTGGTGCCTTCCATTTAGGTGACCTGATTTGCTCCCTCCCTTCATCCGTGTCCTAAAGCTTTGGTATTGGTTCCCACAAGTAAGGATGACGCCGTGGACCGGACACACCTATGTTGGAGAAAACAGAATTTATGTTTACCTGATAAATTACTTTCTCCAACGGTGTGTCCGGTCCACGGCCCGCCCTGGTTTTTTTAATCAGGTCTGATAATTTATTTTCTTTAACTACAGTCACCACGGTACCATATGGTTTCTCCTATGCAAATATTCCTCCTTAACGTCGGTCGAATGACTGGGGTAGGCGGAGCCTAGGAGGGATCATGTGACCAGCTTTGCTGGGCTCTTTGCCATTTCCTGTTGGGGAAGAGAATATCCCACAAGTAAGGATGACGCCGTGGACCGGACACACCGTTGGAGAAAGTAATTTATCAGGTAAACATAAATTCTGTTATTCATGTCACAGTTAATAAATGCACTGGGTCTGACACTGTAAGAGAGAACCAGGATAGTATTAACATTACACTAATATAGTATACTTGTATATTCATGTGACGGTTAATAAATGCACTGGGTCTGACACCGTAAGAGAGAACCAGGATAGTATTAATATTACACTAATATAGTATACTTGTATATTCATGTCACAGTTAATAAATGCACTGGGTCTGACACCGTAAGAGAGAACCAGGATAGTATTAACATTACACTAATATAGTATACTTGTATATTCATGTCACAGTTAATAAATGCACTGGGTCTGACACTATAAGAGAGAACCAGGATAGTATTAACATTACACTAATATAGTATACTTGTATATTCATGTCACAGTTAATAAATGCACTGGGTCTGACACCGTAAGAGAGAACCAGGATAGTATTAACATTACACTAATATAGTATACTTGTATATTCATGTGACAGTTAATAAATGCACTGGGTCTGACACCGTAAGAGAGAACCAGGATAGTATTAACATTACACGAATATAGTATACTTGTATATTCATGTCACAGTTAATAAATGCACTGGGTCTGACACCGTAAGAGAGAACCAGGATAGTATTAACATTACACTAATATAGTATACTTGTATATTCATGTCACAGTTAATAAATGCACTGGGTCTGACACCGTAAGAGAGAACCAGGATAGTATAAACATTACACTAATATAGTATACTTGTATATTCATGTCACAGTTAATAAATGCACTGGGTCTGACACTGTAAGAGAGAACCAGGATAGTATTAACATTACACTAATATAGTATACTTGTATATTCATGTCACAGTTAATAAATGCACTGGGTCTGACACCGTAAGACAGAACCAGGATAGTATTAACATTACACTAATATAGTATACTTGTATATTCATGTCACAGTTAATAAATGCACTGGGTCTGACACCGTAAGAGAGAACCAGGATAGTATTAACATTACACTAATATAGTATACTTGTATATTCATGTCACAGTTAATAAATGCACTGGGTCTGACACTGTAAGAGAGAACCAGGATAGTATTAACATTACACTAATATAGTATACTTGTATATTCATGTCACAGTTAATAAATACACTGGGTCTGACACCGTAAGAGAGAACCAGGATAGTATTAACATTACACTAATATAGTATACTTGTATATTCATGTCACAGTTAATAAATACACTGGGTCTGACACTGTAAGAGAGAACCAGGATAGTATTAACATTACACTAATATAGTATACTTGTATATTCATGTCACAGTTAATAAATGCACTGGGTCTGACACCGTAAGAGAGAACCAGGATAGTATTAACATTACACTAATATAGTATACTTGTATATTCATGTCACAGTTAATAAATGCACTGGGTCTGACACCGTAAGAGAGAACCAGGATAGTATTAACATTACACTAATATAGTATACTTGTATATTCATGTCACAGTTAATAAATGCACTGGGTCTGACACTGTAAGAGAGAACCAGGATAGTATTAACATTACACTAATATAGTATACTTGTATATTCATGTCACAGTTAATAAATGCACTGGGTCTGACACTGTAAGAGAGAACCAGGATAGTATTAACATTACACTAATATAGTATACTTGTATATTCATGTCACAGTTAATAAATGCACTGGGTCTGACACCGTAAGAGAGAACCAGGATAGTATTAACATTACACTAATATAGTATACTTGTATATTCATGTCACAGTTAATAAATGCACTGGGTCTGACACCGTAAGAGAGAACCAGGATAGTATTAACATTACACTAATATAGTATACTTGTATATGCATGTCACAGTTAATAAATGCACTGGGTCTGACTCTGTAACAGAGAACCAGGATAGTATTAACATTACACTAATATAGTATACTTGTATATTCATGTCACAGTTAATAAATGCACTGGGTCTGACACCGTAAGAGAGAACCAGGATAGTATTAACATTACACTAATATAGTATACTTGTATATTCATGTCACAGTTAATAAATGCACTGGGTCTGACACTGTAAGAGAGAACCAGGATAGTATTAACGTTACACTAATATAGTATACTTGTATATTCATGTCACAGTTAATAAATGCACTGGGTCTGACACCGTAAGAGAGAACCAGGATAGTATTAACATTACACTAATATAGTATACTTGTATATTCATGTCACAGTTAATAAATGCACTGGGTCTGACACTGTAAGAGAGAACCAGGATAGTATTAACATTACACTAATATAGTATACTTGTATATTCATGTCACAGTTAATAAATACACTGGGTCTGAGACTGTAAGAGAGAACCAGGATAGTATTAACATTACACTAATATAGTATACTTGTATATTCATGTCACAGTTAATAAATGCACTGGGTCTGACACTGTAAGAGAGAACCAGGATAGTATTAACATTACACTAATATAGTATACTTGTATATTCATGTCACAGTTAATAAATGCACTGGGTCTGACACCGTAAGAGAGAACCAGGATAGTATTAACATTACACTAATATAGTATACTTGTATATTCATGTCACAGTTAATAAATGCACTGGGTCTGACACCGTAAGAGAGAACCAGGATAGTATTAACATTACACTAATATAGTATACTTGTATATTCATGTCACAGTTAATAAATGCACTGGGTCTGACACCGTAAGAGAGAACCAGGATAGTATTAACATTACACTAATATAGTATACTTGTATATTCATGTGACGGTTAATAAATGCACTGGGTCTGACACCGTAAGAGAGAACCAGGATAGTATTAATATTACACTAATATAGTATACTTGTATATTCATGTCACAGTTAATAAATGCACTGGGTCTGACACCGTAAGAGAGAACCAGGATAGTATTAACATTACACTAATATAGTATACTTGTATATTCATGTCACAGTTAATAAATGCACTGGGTCTGACACTATAAGAGAGAACCAGGATAGTATTAACATTACACTAATATAGTATACTTGTATATTCATGTCACAGTTAATAAATGCACTGGGTCTGACACCGTAAGAGAGAACCAGGATAGTATTAACATTACACTAATATAGTATACTTGTATTTCTTTCATGTAATTAACAAGAGTCCATGAGCTAGTGACGTATGGAATATACATTCCTACCAGGAGGGGCAAAGTTTCCCAAACCTTAAAATGCCTATAAATACACCCCTCACCACACCCACAAATCAGTTTTTACAAACTTTGCCTCCAAGGGAGGTGGTGAAGTAAGTTTGTGCTAGATTCTACGTTGATATGCGCTCCGCAGCAAGTTGGAGCCCGGTTTTCCTCTCAGCGTGCAGTGAATGTCAGAGGGATGTGAGGAGAGTATTGCCTATTGAATGCAGTGATCTCCTTCTACGGGGTCTATTTCATAAGGTTCTCTGTTATCGGTCGTAGAGATTCATCTCTTACCTCCCTTTTCAGATCGACGATATACTCTTATATTTACCATTTCCTCTACTGATTCTCGTTTCAGTACTGGTTTGGCTTTCTACAAACATGTAGATGAGTGTCCTGGGGTAAGTAAGTCTTATTTTCTGTGACACTCTAAGCTATGGTTGGGCACTTTATTTATAAAGTTCTAAATATATGTATTCAAACATTTATTTGCCTTGACTCAGAATGTTCAACTTTCCTTATTTCCAGACAGTCAGTTTCATATTTGGGATTATGCTTTAAATTATCATATTTTGTCTTACCTCAAAAATTTGACTTTTTTCCCTGTGGGCTGTTAGGCTCGCGGGGGCTGAAAATGCTTCATTTTATTGCGTCATTTTTGGCGCGGATTTTTTTGGCGCAAAAATTCATTTCCGTTTCCGGCGTCATACGTGTCGCCGGAAGTTGCGTTATTTTTTTGACGTTATTTTGCGCCAAAAATGTCGGCGTTCCGGATGTGGCGTCATTTTTGGCGCCAAAAGCATTTAGGCGCCAAATAATGTGGGCGTCTTATTTGGCGCCAAAAAATATGGGCGTCGCTTTTGTCTCCACATTATTTCAGTCTCATTTTCATTTGCTTCTGGTTGCTAGAAGCTTGATGTTTGGCATTTTTTTCCCATTCCTGAAACTGTCTTATAAGGAATTTGATTTATTTTGCTTTATATGTTGTTTTTTCTCTTACATATTGCAAGATGTCTCACGTTGCATCTGAGCCAGAAGATACTACAGGAAAACCACTGCCTGCTGGATCTACCAAAGCTAAGTGTATCTGCTGTAAACTTTTGGTAGCTATTTCTCCAGCTGTTGTTTGTATTAATTGTCATGACAAACTTGTTAAAGCAGATAATATTTCCTTTAGTGATGTACCATTGCCTGTTGCAGTTCCCTCAACATCTAAGGTGCAGAATGTTCCTGATAACATAAGAGATTTTGTTTCTGAATCCATAAAGAAGGCTTTGTCTGTTATTTCTCCTTCTAGTAAACGTAAAAAGTCTTTTAAATCTTCTCTCTCTACAGATGAATTTTTAAATGAACACCATCATTCTGATTCTTTGGACTCTTCTAGTTCAGAGGATTCTGTCTCAGAGATTGATGCTGATAAATCTTCATATTTATTTAAGATGGAATTTATTCGCTCTTTACTTAAAGAAGTACTAATTGCTTTAGAAATAGAGGATTCTAGTCCTCTTGATACTAATTCTATACGTTTGGATAAGGTTTTTAAAGCTCCTGCGGTTATTCCAGAAGTCTTTCCTGTTCCTAATGCTATTTCTGCAGTAATTGCTAAGGAATGGGATAAATTGGGTAATTCATTTACTCCTTCTAAACGTTTTAAGCAATTATATCCTGTTCCGCCTGACAGGTTAGAATTTTGGGACAAAATCCCTAAAGTTGATGGGGCTATTTCTACCCTTGCTAAACGTACTACCATTCCTACGTCAGATGGTACCTCGTTTAAGGATCCTTTAGATAGAAAAATTGAATCTTTTCTAAGAAAAGCTTATCTATGTTCAGGTAATCTTCTTAGACCTGCTATATCATTGGCTGATGTTGCTGCAGCTTCAACTTTTTGGTTGGAAACTCTAGCGCAACAAGTAACAAATCGTGATTCTCATGATATTATTATTCTTCTCCAGCATGCTAATAATTTCATCTGTGATGCCATTTTTGATATTATTAGAGTTGATGTTAGATTTATGTCTCTGGCTATCTTAGCCAGAAGAGCTTTATGGCTTAAGACTTGGAATGCTGATATGGCTTCTAAATCAACTCTACTTTCCATTTCTTTCCAGGGAAACAAATTATTTGGTTCTCAGTTGGATTCTATTATTTCAACTGTTACTGGTGGGAAAGGAACTTTTTTACCACAGGATAAAAAATCTAAAGGTAAAAACAGGGCTAACAATCGTTTTCGTTCCTTTCGTTTCAACAAAGAACAAAAGCCTGATCCTTCGTCCTCAGGAGCAGTTTCAGTTTGGAAACCATCTCCAGTCTGGAATAAATCCAAGCCTGCTAGAAAGGCAAAGCCTGCTTCTAAGTTCACATGAAGGTACGGCCCTCATTCCAGTTCAGCTGGTAGGGGGCAGGTTACGTTTTTTCAAAGAAATTTGGATCAAATCTGTTCACAATCTTTGGATTCAGAACATTGTTTCAGAAGGGTACAGAATTGGTTTCAAGTTGAGACCTCCTGCAAAGAGATTTTTTCTTTCCCATGTCCCAGTAAATCCAGTGAAAGCTCAAGCATTTCTGAATTGTGTTTCAGATCTAGAGTTGGCTGGAGTAATTATGCCAGTTCCAGTTCCGGAACAGGGGATGGGGTTTTATTCAAATCTCTTCATTGTACCAAAGAAGGAGAATTCCTTCAGACCAGTTCTGGATCTAAAATTATTGAATCGTTATGTAAGGATACCAACGTTCAAGATGGTAACTGTAAGGACTATATTGCCTTTTGTTCAGCAAGGGAATTATATGTCCACAATAGATTTACAGGATGCATATCTGCATATTCCGATTCATCCAGATCATTATCAGTTCCTGAGATTCTCTTTTCTAGACAAGCATTACCAATTTGTGGCTCTACCGTTTGGCCTTGCTACAGCTCCAAGAATTTTCACAAAGATTCTCGGTGCCCTTCTGTCTGTAATCAGAGAACAGGGTATTGTGGTATTTCCTTATTTGGACGATATCTTGGTACTTGCTCCGTCTTTACATTTAGCAGAGTCTCATACGAATCGACTTGTGTTGTTTCTTCAAGATCATGGTTGGAGGATCAATTTACCAAAAAGTTCTTTGATTCCTCAAACAAGGGTAACCTTTCTGGGTTTCCAGATAGATTCAGTGTCCATGACTCTGTCTTTAACAGACAAGAGACGTCTAAAATTGATTACAGCTTGTCGAAACCTTCAGTCACAATCATTCCCTTCGGTAGCCTTATGCATGGAAATTCTAGGTCTTATGACTGCTGCATCGGACGCGATCCCCTTTGCTCGTTTTCACATGCGACCTCTTCAGCTCTGTATGCTGAACCAATGGTGCAGGGATTACACGAAGATATCTCAATTAATATCTTTAAAACCGATTGTTCGACACTCTCTAACGTGGTGGACAAATCACCATCGTTTAATTCAGGGGGCTTCTTTTGTTCTTCCGACCTGGACTGTAATTTCAACAGATGCAAGTCTCACAGGTTGGGGAGCTGTGTGGGGATCTCTGACGGCACAAGGAGTTTGGGAATCTCAGGAGGTGAGATTACCGATCAATATTTTGGAACTCCGTGCAATTTTCAGAGCTCTTCAGTTTTGGCCTCTTCTGAAGAGAGAATCGTTCATTTGTTTTCAGACAGACAATGTCACAACTGTGGCATACATCAATCATCAAGGAGGGACTCACAGTCCTCTGGCTATGAAAGAAGTATCTCGAATTTTGGTTTGGGCGGAATCCAGCTCCTGTCTAATCTCTGCGGTTCATATCCCAGGTGTAGACAATTGGGAAGCGGATTATCTCAGTCGCCAAACGTTGCATCCGGGCGAATGGTCTCTTCACCCAGAGGTATTTCTTCAGATTGTTCAATTGTGGGGGCTCCCAGAGATAGATCTGATGGCCTCTCATCTAAACAAGAAACTTCCCAGGTATCTGTCCAGATCCCGGGATCCTCAGGCGGAGGCAGTGGATGCATTATCACTTCCTTGGAAGTATCATCCTGCCTATATCTTTCCGCCTCTAGTTCTTCTTCCAAGAGTAATCTCCAAGATTCTGAGGGAATGCTCGTTTGTTCTGCTAATAGCTCCGGCATGGCCTCACAGGTTTTGGTATGCGGATCTTGTCCGGATGGCATCTTGCCAGCCATGGACTCTTCCGTTAAGACCAGACCTTCTGTCACAAGGTCCTTTTTTCCATCCGGATCTGAAATCCTTAAATTTAAAGGTATGGAGATTGAACGCTTGATTCTTGGTCATAGAGGTTTCTCTGACTCCGTGATTAATACTATGTTACAGGCTCGTAAATCTGTATCTCGAGAGATATATTATAGAGTCTGGAAGACTTATATTTCATGGTGTCTTTCTCATCATTTTTCTTGGCATTCTTTTAGAATACCGAGAATTTTACAATTTCTTCAGGATGGTTTGGATAAGGGTTTGTCCGCAAGTTCTTTGAAAGGACAAATCTCTGCTCTTTCTGTTCTTTTTCACAGAAAGATTGCTATTCTTCCTGATATTCATTGTTTTGTGCAAGCTTTGGTTCGTATAAAACCTGTCATTAAGTCAATTTCTCCTCCTTGGAGTTTGAATTTGGTTCTGGGAGCTCTTCAAGCTCCTCCGTTTGAACCTATGCATTCATTGGACATTAAATTACTTTCTTGGAAAGTTTTGTTCCTTTTGGCCATCTCTTCTGCTAGAAGAGTTTCTGAATTATCTGCTCTTTCGTGTGAGTCTCCTTTTCTGATTTTTCATCAGGATAAGGCGGTGTTGCGAACTTCTTTTGAATTTTTACCTAAAGTTGTGAATTCCAACAACATTAGTAGAGAAATTGTGGTTCCTTCATTATGTCCTAATCCTAAGAATTCTAAGGAGAAATCATTGCATTCTTTGGATGTTGTTAGAGCTTTGAAATATTATGTTGAAGCTACGAAATCTTTCCGTAAGACTTCTAGTCTATTTGTTATCTTTTCTGGTTCTAGGAAAGGCCAGAAAGCTTCTGCCATTTCTTTGGCATCTTGGTTGAAATCTTTAATTCATCTTGCCTATGTTGAGTCGGGTAAAACTCCGCCTCAAAGAATTACAGCTCATTCTACTAGGTCAGTATCTACTTCCTGGGCGTTTAGGAATGAAGCTTCGGTTGACCAGATCTGCAAAGCAGCAACTTGGTCTTCTTTGCATACTTTTACTAAATTCTACCATTTTGATGTATTTTCTTCTTCTGAAGCAGTTTTTGGTAGAAAAGTTCTTCAGGCAGCGGTTTCAGTTTGAATCTTCTGCTTATGTTTTTTGTTAAACTTTATTTTGGGTGTGGATTATTTTCAGCAGGAATTGGCTGTCTTTATTTTATCCCTCCCTCTCTAGTGACTCTTGTGTGGAAAGATCCACATCTTGGGTAGTCATTATCCCATACGTCACTAGCTCATGGACTCTTGTTAATTACATGAAAGAAAACATAATTTATGTAAGAACTTACCTGATAAATTCATTTCTTTCATATTAACAAGAGTCCATGAGGCCCACCCTTTTTTGTGGTGGTTATGATTTTTTTGTATAAAGCACAATTATTCCAATTCCTTATTTTATATGCTTCGCACTTTTTCTTATCACCCCACTTCTTGGCTATTCGTTAAACTGATTTGTGGGTGTGGTGAGGGGTGTATTTATAGGCATTTTAAGGTTTGGGAAACTTTGCCCCTCCTGGTAGGAATGTATATCCCATACGTCACTAGCTCATGGACTCTTGTTAATATGAAAGAAATGAATTTATCAGGTAAGTTCTTACATAAATTATGTTATTCATGTGACAGTTAATAAATGCACTGGGTCTGACACCGTAAGAGAGAACCAGGATAGTATTAACATTACACGAATATAGTATACTTGTATATTCATGTCACAGTTAATAAATGCACTGGGTCTGACACCGTAAGAGAGAACCAGGATAGTATTAACATTACACTAATATAGTATACTTGTATATTCATGTCACAGTTAATAAATGCACTGGGTCTGACACTGTAAGAGAGAACCAGGATAGTATTAACATTACACTAATATAGTATACTTGTATATTCATGTCACAGTTAATAAATACACTGGGTCTGACACTGTAAGAGAGAACCAGGATAGTATTAACATTACACTAATATAGTATACTTGTATATTCATGTCACAGTTAATAAATGCACTGGGTCTGACACCGTAAGACAGAACCAGGATAGTATTAACATTACACTAATATAGTATACTTGTATATTCATGTCACAGTTAATAAATGCACTGGGTCTGACACCGTAAGAGAGAACCAGGATAGTATTAACATTACACTAATATAGTATACTTGTATATTCATGTCACAGTTAATAAATGCACTGGGTCTGACACTGTAAGAGAGAACCAGGATAGTATTAACATTACACTAATATAGTATACTTGTATATTCATGTCACAGTTAATAAATACACTGGGTCTGACACCGTAAGAGAGAACCAGGATAGTATTAACATTACACTAATATAGTATACTTGTATATTCATGTCACAGTTAATAAATACACTGGGTCTGACACTGTAAGAGAGAACCAGGATAGTATTAACATTACACTAATATAGTATACTTGTATATTCATGTCACAGTTAATAAATGCACTGGGTCTGACACCGTAAGAGAGAACCAGGATAGTATTAACATTACACTAATATAGTATACTTGTATATTCATGTCACAGTTAATAAATGCACTGGGTCTGACACAGTAAGAGAGAACCAGGATAGTATTAACATTACACTAATATAGTATACTTGTATATTCATGTCACAGTTAATAAATGCACTGGGTCTGACACAGTAAGAGAGAACCAGGATAGTATTAACATTACACTAATATAGTATACTTGTATATTCATGTCACAGTTAATAAATGCACTGGGTCTCACACTGTAAGAGAGAACCAGGATAGTATTAACATTACACTAATATAGTATACTTGTATATTCATGTCACAGGTAATAAATGCACTGGGTCTGACACCGTAAGAGAGAACCAGGATAGTATTAACGTTACACTAATATAGTATACTTGTTTGTATATTCATGTCACAGTTAATAAATGCACTGGGTCTGACACCGTAAGAGAGAACCAGGATAGTATTAACATTACACTAATATAGTATACTTGTATATTCATGTCACAGTTAATAAATGCACTGGGTCTGACACCGTAAGAGAGAACCAGGATAGTATTAACATTACACTAATATAGTATACTTGTATATTCATGTCACAGTTAATAAATGCACTGGGTCTGACACCGTAAGAGAGAACCAGGATAGTATTAACATTACACTAATATAGTATACTTGTATATTCATGTGACAGTTAATAAATGCACTGGGTCTGACACCGTAAGAGAGAACCAGGATAGTATTAACATTACACGAATATAGTATACTTGTATATTCATGTCACAGTTAATAAATGCACTGGGTCTGACACCGTAAGAGAGAACCAGGATAGTATTAACGTTACACTAATATAGTATACTTGTATATTCATGTCACAGTTAATAAATGCACTGGGTCTGACACCGTAAGAGAGAACCAGGATAGTATTAACATTACACTAATATAGTATACTTGTATATTCATGTCACAGTTAATAAATGCACTGGGTCTGACACCGTAAGAGAGAACCAGGATAGTATTAACATTACACTAATATAGTATACTTGTATATTCATGTCACAGTTAATAAATGCACTGGGTCTGACTCTGTAACAGAGAACCAGGATAGTATTAACATTACACTAATATAGTATACTTGTATATTCATGTCACAGTTAATAAATGCACTGGGTCTGACACCGTAAGAGAGAACCAGGATAGTATTAACATTACACTAATATAGTATACTTGTATATTCATGTGACAGTTAATAAATGCACTGGGTCTGACACTATAAGAGAGAACCAGGATAGTATTAACGTTACACTAATATAGTATACTTGTATATTAATGTCACAGTTAATAAATGCACTGGGTCTGACACTGTAAGAGAGAACCAGGATAGTATTAACATTACACTAATATAGTATACTTGTATATTCATGTCACAGTTAATAAATGCACTGGGTCTGACACCGTAAGAGAGAACCAGGATAGTATTAACATTACACTAATATAGTATACTTGTATATTCATGTCACAGTTAATAAATGCAGTGGGTCTGACACCGTAAGAGAGAACCAGGATAGTATTAACATTACACTAATATAGTATACTTGTATATTCATGTCACAGTTAATAAATACACTGGGTCTGACACTGTAAGAGAGAACCAGGATAGTATTAACATTACACTAATATAGTATACTTGTATATTCATGTCACAGTTAATAAATGCACTGGGTCTGACACTAAGAGAGAACCAGGATAGTATTAACATTACACTAATATAGTATACTTGTATATTCATGTCACAGTTAATAAATGCACTGGGTCTGACACCGTAAGAGAGAACCAGGATAGTATTAACATTACACTAATATAGTATACTTGTATATTCATGTGACGGTTAATAAATGCACTGGGTCTGACACCGTAAAAGAGAACCAGGATAGTATTAACATTACACTAATATAGTATACTTGTATATTCATGTCACAGTTAATAAATGCACTGGGTCTGACACAGTAAGAGAGAACCAGGATAGTATTAACATTACACTAATATAGTATACTTGTATATTCATGTCACAGTTAATAAATGCACTGGGTCTAACACCGTAAGAGAGAACCAGGATAGTATTAACATTACACTAATATAGTATACTTGTATATTCATGTCACAGTTAATAAATGCACTGGGTCTGACACCGTAAGAGAGAACCAGGATAGTATTAACATTACACTAATATAGTATACTTGTATATTCATGTCACAGTTAATAAATGCACTGGGTCTGACTCTGTAAGAGAGAACCAGGATAGTATTAACATTACACTAATATAGTATACTTGTATATTCATGTCACAGTTAATAAATGCACTGGGTCTGACACCGTAAGAGAGAACCAGGATAGTATTAACATTACACTAATATAGTATACTTGTATATTCATGTAATATAGCAGTGACCATCTGTAATGTAGCAGTGACCATCTGTCATGTAGCAGAGACGGGTCACCATCTGTCATGTAGCAGAGACGGGTCACCATCTGTCATGTAGCAGAGACGGGTCACCATCTGTCATGTAGCAGAGACGGGTCACCATCTGTCATGTAGCAGAGACGGGTCACCATCTGTCATGTAGCAGAGACGGGTCACCATCTGTCATGTAGCAGAGACGGGTCACCATCTGTAATGTAGCAGAGACGGGTCACCATCTGTCATGTAGCAGAGACGGGTCACCATCTGTCATGTAGCAGAGACGGGTGACCATCTGTCATGTAGCAGAGACGGGGGACCATCTGTCATGTAGCAGAGACGGGTCACCATCTGTCATGTAGCAGAGACGGGTCACCATCTGTCATGTAGCAGAGACGGGTCACCATCTGTCATGTAGCAGAGACGGGTCACCATCTGTCATGTAGCAGAGACGGGTCACCATCTGTCATGTAGCAGAGACGGGTCACCATCTGTCATGTAGCAGAGACGGGTCACCATCTGTCATGTAGCAGAGACGGGTCACCATCTGTCATGTAGCAGAGACGGGTCACCATCTGTCATGTAGCAGAGACGGGTCACCATCTGTCATGTAGCAGAGACGGGTCACCATCTGTCATGTAGCAGAGACGGGTCACCATCTGTCATGTAGCAGAGACGGGTCACCATCTGTCATGTAGCAGAGACGGGTCACCATCTGTCATGTAGCAGAGATGGGTGACCATCTGTCATGTAGCACAGGGACAGCTCTAGTAATTGGGTTTATACCAGAGGTCATAGACTGTAATCCTGTAAGTACAAAGATGGAGTAAGAATTGATATAAAATACAGGAAGTCTAAGGAATATAAAGTCTGATAAAAACCGTCTAAACCCTTTAACTGAACTGACCGATACACATGTCCCTGCTCAGCGCTTTACATCCAATGTCATTTATTCATCTTCATGCACTTCCTGCAGCATTATATTCCCCTATTTGTGATGCACTCCTTTTTTCCCCCTATTTAAAAGATTTTGCAGTATTTGATGTCGGTTGTGCAGAGGCAGTTACTGCTGAGTACTTATTTATTAAGGCTGCAAGCTTAGTGTTGTGTATGGGCGAACAGATTCCTCATCAGGGGCTAGCTCAGTACAGAGGCTAGTTCAGTGTTCACAGATATCATTAAAATATTTAATTGGTAGTAATACTCTGTATGCTCTTTGTAAGCCTGTGTGTATATGATGTATGTGTGTATATGATGTATGTGTGTATATGATGTATGTGTGTATATGATGTATGTGTGTATATGATGTATGTGTGTATATGATGTATGTGTGTATATGATGTATGTGTGCATATGATGTATGTGTGTATATGATGTATGTGTGTATATGATGTATGTGTGCATATGATGTATGTGTGCATATGATGTATGTGTGCATATGATGTATGTGTGTATATGATGTATGTGTGTATAGGATGTATGTGTGTATAGGATGTATGTGTGTATAGGATGTATGTGTGTATAGGATGTATGTGTGTATAGGATGTATGTGTGTATATGATGTATGTGTGTATATGATGTATGTGTGTATAGGATGTATGTGTGTATATGATGTATGTGTGTATATGATGTATGTGTGTATATGATGTATGTGTGTATATGATGTATGTGTGTATATGATGTATGTGTGTATATGATGTATGTGTGTATATGATGTATGTGTGTATATGATGTATGTGTGTATAGGATGTATGTGTGTATATGATGTATGTGTGTATATGATGTATGTGTGTATATGATGTATGTGTGTATATGATGTATGTGTGTATATGATGTATGTGTGTATATGATGTATGTGTGTATATGATGTATGTGTGCATATGATGTATGTGTGCATATGATGTATGTGTGCATATGATGTATGTGTGTATATGATGTATGTGTGCATATGATGTATGTGTGTATATGATGTATGTGTGTATATGATGTATGTGTGTATATGATGTATGTGTGTATATGATGTATGTGTGTATAGGATGTATGTGTGTATATGATGTATGTGTGCATATGATGTATGTGTGCATATGATGTATGTGTGCATATGATGTATGTGTGTATATGATGTATGTGTGCATATGATGTATGTGTGTATATGATGTATGTGTGCATATGATGTATGTGTGTATATCATGTATGTGTGTATATGATGTATGTGTGCATATGATGTATGTGTGTATATGATGTATGTGTGTATATGATGTATGTGTGCATATGATGTATGTGTGTATATGATGTATGTGTGCATATGATGTATGTGTGTATATGATGTATGTGTGTATATGATGTATGTGTGTATGTGATGTATGTGTGTATGTGATGTATGTGTGTATATGATGTATGTGTGTATATGATGTATGTGTGTATATAATGTATGTGTGTATATGATGTATGTGTGCATATGATGTATGTGTGCATATGATGTATGTGTGCATATGATGTATGTGTGCATATGATGTATGTGTGTATATGATGTATGTGTGTATATGATGTATGTGTGTATATGATGTATGTGTGTATGTGATGTATGTGTGTATATGATGTATGTGTGTATATGATGTATGTGTGTATATGATGTATGTGTGTGTGCTCTCTGTAAGCCTGTGTGTGTATATGATGTATGTGTGTGCTCTCTGTAAGCCTGTGTGTGTATATGATGTATGTGTGTGCTCTCTGTAAGCCTGTGTGTGTGTGCATATGATGTATGTGTGTGTGCTCTCTGTAAGCCTGTGTGTGCGTGTGTGCATATGATGTATGTGTGTGTGCTCTCTGTAAGCCTGTGTGTGTGTGTGTGCTCTCTGTAAGCCTGTGTGTGTGTGTGTGTGTGTGTGTGTGTGTGCATATGATGTATGCGTGTGCTCTCTGTAAGCCTGTGTGTGTGTGTGCTCTCTGTAAGCCTGTGTGTGTATATGATGTATGTGTGTGCTCTCTGTAAGCCTGTGTGTGTGTGTGTGTGTGCATATGATGTATGTGTGTGTGCTCTCTGTAAGCCTGTGTGTGTATATGATGTATGTGTGTGCTCTCTGTAAGCCTGTGTGTGCATATGATGTATGTGTGTGCTCTCTGTAAGCCTGTGTGTGTGTGCATATGATGTATGTGTGTGCTCTCTGTAAGCCTGTGTGTGTGTGTGTGTGTGTGTGCATATGATGTATGTGTGTGCTCTCTGTAAGCCTGTGTGTGTGCATATGATGTATGCGTGTGCTCTCTGTAAGCCTGTGTGTGTGTGTGTGTGTGTGTGCATATGATGTATGTGTGTGCTCTCTGTAAGCCTGTGTGTGTGTGCATATGATGTATGTGTGTGCTCTCTGTAAGCCTGTGTGTGTGTGTGTGTGCATATGATGTATGTGTGTGTGCATATGATGTATGTGTGTGTTCTCTGTAAGCCTGTGTGTGTGTGTGTGTGTGTGTGCATATGATTTATGCGTGTGCTCTCTGTAAGCCTGTGTGTGTGTGCATATGATGTATGTGTGTGTGCTCTCTGTAAGCCTGTGTGTGTATATGATGTATGTGTGTGCTCTCTGTAAGCCTGTGTGTGTATATGATGTATGTGTGTGCTCTCTGTAAGCCTGTGTGTGTGTGTGTGTGTGTGCATATGATGTATGTGTGTGCTCTCTGTAAGCCCTTGTGTGTGTGTGTGTGTGTGTGTGCATATGATGTATGTGTGTGCTCTCTGTAAGCCTGTGTGTGTGTGTGCATATGATGTATGCGTGTGCTCTCTGTAAGCCTGTGTGTGTGTGTGTGTGCATATGATGTATGTGTGTGCTCTCTGTAAGCCTGTGTGTGTGTGCATATGATGTATGTGTGTGCTCTCTGTAAGCCCTTGTGTGTGTGTGTGTGTGTGTGTGCATATGATGTATGTGTGTGTGCTCTCTGTAAGCCTGTGTGTGTATATGATGTATGTGTGTGCTCTCTGTAAGCCTGTGTGTGTATATGATGTATGTGTGTGCTCTCTGTAAGCCTGTGTGTGTGTGCATATGATGTATGTGTGTGCTCTCTGTAAGCCTGTGTGTGCGTGTGTGCATATGATGTATGTGTGTGTGCTCTCTGTAAGCCTGTGTGTGTGTGTGCTCTCTGTAAGCCTGTGTGTGTGTGTGTGCATATGATGTATGTGTGTGTGCATATGATGTATGTGTGTGTTCTCTGTAAGCCTGTGTGTGTGTGTGCTCTCTGTAAGCCTGTGTGTGTGTGTGTGTGTGTGTGTGTGTGTGTGTGTGTGTGTGTGTGTGCATATGATGTATGCGTGTGCTCTCTGTAAGCCTGTGTGTGTGTGTGCATATGATGTATGTGTGTGTGCTCTCTGTAAGCCTGTGTGTGCATATGATGTATGTGTGTGCTCTCTGTAAGCCTGTGTGTGCATATGATGTATGTGTGTGCTCTCTGTAAGCCTGTGTGTGTGTGCATATGATGTGTGTGCGTGTGCTCTCTGTACGCCTGTGTGTGATGTGTGCGCGTGTGCTCTCTGTACCCCTGTGTGTGATGTGTGCGCGTGTGCTCTCTGTACCCCTGTGTGTGATGTGTGCGCGTGTGCTCTCTGTATGCCTGTGTGTGATGTGTGCGCGTGTGCTCTCTGTATGCCTGTGTGTGATGTGTGCGCGTGTGCTCTCTGTATGCCTGTGTGTGATGTGTGCGCGTGTGCTCTCTGTACCCCTGTGTGTGATGTGTGCGCGTGTGCTCTCTGTATGCCTGTGTGTGATGTGTGTGCGTGTGCTCTCTGTACCCCTGTGTGTGATGTGTGCGCGTGTGCTCTCTGTACCCCTGTGTGTGATGTGTGCGCGTGTGCTCTCTGTATGCCTGTGTGTGATGTGTGTGCGTGTGCTCTCTGTACCCCTGTGTGTGTGTGTGTGTGTGCATATGATGTATGTGTGTGTGCTCTCTGTAAGCCTGTGTGTGCATATGATGTATGTGTGTGCTCTCTGTAAGCCTGTGTGTGTGTGCATATGATGTGTGTGCGTGTGCTCTCTGTACGCCTGTGTGTGATGTGTGCGCGTGTGCTCTCTGTACCCCTGTGTGTGATGTGTGCGCGTGTGCTCTCTGTACCCCTGTGTGTGATGTGTGCGCGTGTGCTCTCTGTATGCCTGTGTGTGATGTGTGTGCGTGTGCTCTCTGTACCCCTGTGTGTGATGTGTGTGCGTGTGCTCTCTGTACGCCTGTGTGTGATGTGTGTGCGTGTGCTCTCTGTATGCCTGTGTGTGATGTGTGCGTGTGTGCTCTCTGTACGCCTGTGTGTGCGTGTGCTCTCTGTACGCCTGTGTGTGATGTGTGCGCGTGTGCTCTCTGTATGCCTGTGTTTGATGTGTGTGCGTGTGCTCTCTGTATGCCTGTGTGTGATGTGTGTGCGTGTGCTCTCTGTATGCCTGTGTGTGATGTGTGTGCGTGTGCTCTCTGTACGCCTGTGTGTGATGTGTGTGCGTGTGCTCTCTGTATGCCTGTGTTTGATGTGTGTGCGTGTGCTCTCTGTATGCCTGTGTGTGATGTGTGTGCGTGTGCTCTCTGTACGCCTGTGTGTGATGTGTGCGCGTGTGCTCTCTGTACCCCTGTGTGTGATGTGTGCGTGTGCTCTCTGTACGCCTGTGTGTGATGTGTGCGCGTGTGCTCTCTGTACGCCTGTGTGTGATGTGTGCGTGTGTGCTCTCTGTACGCCTGTGTGTGATGTGTGTGTGTGCTCTCTGTACGCCTGTGTGTGATGTGTGTTTGTGTGCTCTCTGTACGCCTGTGTGTGTGATGTGTGCGTGTGCTCTCTGTACGCCTGTGTGTGTGATGTGTGCGTGTGCTCTCTGTACGCCTGTGTGTGTGATGTGTGCGTGTGCTTTCTGTACGCCTGTGTGTGTGATGTGTGCGTGTGCTCTCTGTACGCCTGTGTGTGATGTGTGCGTGTGCTTTCTGTACGCCTGTGTGTGATGTGTGCGTGTGCTCTCTGTACGCCTGTGTGTGATGTGTGCGTGTGCTCTCTGTACGCCTGTGTGTGATGTGTGTGTGTGCTCTCTGTACGCCTGTGTGTGATGTGTGCGTGTGTGCTCTCTGTACGCCTGTGTGTGATGCGTGCGCGTGCTCTCTGTACGCCTGTGTGTGATGTGTGCGTGTGCTCTCTGTACACCTGTGTGTGATGTGTGTGTGCTCTCTGTATGCCTGTGTGTGATGTGTGCGTGTGCTCTCTGTACGCCTGTGTGTGATGTGTGTGCGTGCTCTCTGTACGCCTGTGTGTGATGTGTGCGTGCTCTCTGTATGCCTGTGTGTGATGTGTGCGTGCTCTCTGTACGCCTGTGTGTGATGTGTGTGCGTGCTCTCTGTACGCCTGTGTGTGATGTGTGTGTGCTCTCTGTACGCCTGTGTGTGATGTGTGTGCGTGCTCTCTGTACGCCTCTGTGTGATGTGTGTGTGCTCTCTGTATGCCTGTGTGTGATGTGTGTGCGTGCTCTCTGTACGCCTGTGTGTGATGTGTGTGCGTGTGCTCTCTGTACGCCTGTGTGTGATGTGTGTGCGTGTGCTCTCTGTACGCCTGTGTGTGATGTGTGTGTGCTCTCTGTACGCCTGTGTGTGATGTGTGTGTGCTCTCTGTACGCCTCTGTGTGATGTGTGTGTGCTCTCTGTACGCCTGTGTGTGATGTGTGTGCGTGTGCTCTCTGTACGCCTGTGTGTGATGTGTGTGCGTGTGCTCTCTGTACGCCTTTGTGTGATGTGTGTGCGTGTGCTCTCTGTACGCCTGTGTGTGATGTGTGTGCGTGTGCTCTCTGTGTGCCTGTGTGTGTGCGTGTGCTCTCTGTGTGCCTGTGTGTGATGTGTGTGTGCTCTCTGTACGCCTGTGTGTGATGTGTGTGCGTGTGCTCTCTGTACGCCTGTGTGTGATGCGTGTGCTCTCTGTACGCCTTTGTGTGATGTGTGTGCGTGTGCTCTCTGTACGCCTGTGTGTGATGTGTGTGCGTGTGCTCTCTGTGTGCCTGTGTGTGATGTGTGTGCGTGTGCTCTCTGTATGCCTGTGTGTGATGTGTGTGCGTGTGCTCTCTGTATGCCTGTGTGTGATGTGTGTGCGTGTGCTCTCTGTACGCCTGTGTGTGATGTTTGTGCGTGTGCTCTCTGTACGCCTGTGTGTGATGTGTGTGTGTGTGCTCTCTGTATGCCTGTGTGTGCGTGTGCTCTCTGTATGTCTGTGTGTGTGATGTGTGTGCGTGTGCTCTCTGTATGCCTGTGTGTGTGATGTGTGTGCGTGTGCTCTCTGTATGCCTGTGTGTGATGTGTGCGTGTGCTCTCTGTATGCCTGTGTGTGTGATGTGTGTGCGTGTGCTCTCTGTATGCCTGTGTGTGTGATGTGTGTGCGTGTGCTCTCTGTATGCCTGTGTGTGATGTGTGCGTGTGCTCTCTGTATGCCTGTGTGTGTGATGTGTGTGCGTGTGCTCTCTGTACGCCTGTGTGTGATGTGTGTGCGTGTGCTCTCTGTATGCCTGTGTGTGATGTGTGTGCGTGTGCTCTCTGTATGCCTGTGTGTGTGATGTGTGTGCGTGTGCTCTCTGTACGCCTGTGTGTGATGTGTGTGCGTGTGCTCTCTGTATGCCTGTGTGTGATGTGTGTGCGTGTGCTCTCTGTACGCCTGTGTGTGATGTGTGTGCGTGTGCTCTCTGTATGCCTGTGTTTGATGTGTGTGCGTGTGCTCTCTGTACGCCTGTGTGTGATGTGTGTGTGTGTGTGCTCTCTGTATGCCTGTGTGTGATGTGTGTGTGTGTGCTCTCTGTACGCCTGTGTGTGATGTGTGTGCGTGTGCTCTCTGTATGCCTGTGTGTGATGTGTGTGCGTGTGCTCTCTGTATGCCTGTGTGTGATGTGTGTGCGTGTGCTCTCTGTACGCCTGTGTTTGATGTGTG
Source organism: Bombina bombina (assembly GCF_027579735.1). Lineage (NCBI taxonomy): Eukaryota > Metazoa > Chordata > Amphibia > Anura > Bombinatoridae > Bombina > Bombina bombina. The sequence continues at coordinate 869,755 of NC_069504.1, forward strand.
TGCGTGTGCTCTCTGTGCGCCTGTGTGTGCGTGTGCTTTCTGTATGCCTGTGTGTGATGTGTGTGCGTGTGCTCTCTGTATGCCTGTGTGTGATGTGTGTGCGTGTGCTCTCTGTGCGCCTGTGTGTGATGTGTGTGCGTGTGCTCTCTGTATGCCTGTGTGTGATGTGTGTGCGTGTGCTCTCTGTATGTCTGTGTGTGTGATGTGTGTGCGTGTGCTCTCTGTACGCCTGTGTGTGATGTGTGTGCGTGTGCTCTCTGTACGCCTGTGTGTGATGTGTGTGCGTGTGCTCTCTGTACGCCTGTGTGTGATGTGTGTGCGTGTGCTCTCTGTATGCCTGTGTGTGATGTGTGTGCGTGTGCTCTCTGTATGCCTATGTGTGTGTGCTCTCTGTATGCCTGTGTGTGATGTGTGCGCGTGTGCTCTCTGTACGCCTGTGTGTGATGTGTGCGTGTGTGCTCTCTGTACGCCTGTGTGTGATGTGTGTGCGTGTGCTCTCTGTACGCCTGTGTGTGATGTGTGTGCGTGTGCTCTCTGTACGCCTGTGTGTGATGTGTGTGCGTGTGCTCTCTGTACGCCTGTGTGTGATGTGTGTGCGTGTGCTCTCTGTATGCCTGTGTGTGATGTGTGTGCGTGTGCTCTCTGTATGCCTGTGTGTGATGTGTGTGCGTGTGCTCTCTGTATGCCTGTGTGTGATGTGTGTGCGTGTGCTCTCTGTATGCCTGTGTGTGTGATGTGTGTGCGTGTGCTCTCTGTATGCCTGTGTGTGTGATGTGTGTGCGTGTGCTCTCTGTATGCCTGTGTGTGTGATGTGTGTGCGTGTGCTCTCTGTACGCCTGTGTGATGTGCGCGTGTGCTCTCTGTATGCCTGTGTGTGTGATGTGTGTGCGTGTGCTCTCTGTACGCCTGTGTGTGATGTGTGTGCGTGTGCTCTCTGTATGCCTGTGTGTGATGTGTGCGTGTGCTCTCTGTATGCCTGTGTGTGATGTGTGTGCGTGTGCTCTCTGTACGCCTGTGTGTGATGTGTGTGCGTGTGCTCTCTGTATGCCTGTGTGTGCGTGTGCTCTCTGTACGCCTGTGTGTGATGTGCGTGTGTGCTCTCTGTATGCATGTGTGTGCGTGTGCTCTCTGTACGCCTGTGTGTGATGTGCGTGTGTGCTCTCTGTATGCATGTGTGTAATGTGTGCGCGTGTGCTCTCTGTGTGCCTGTGTGTGATGTGTGTGCATGTGCTCTCTGTATGCCTGTGTGTGTGATGTGTGTGCGTGTGCTCTCTGTACGCCTGTGTGTGATGTGTGTGCATGTGCTCTCTGTACGCCTGTGTGTGATGTGTGCGCGTGTGCTCTCTGTGTGTGATGTGTGTGCATGTGCTCTCTGTATGCCTGTGTGTGTGATGTGTGTGCGTGTGCTCTCTGTACGCCTGTGTGTGATGTGTGTGCATGTGCTCTCTGTACGCCTGTGTGTGTGCATGTGCTCTCTGTATGCCTGTGTGTGATGTGTGCGTGTGCTCTCTGTATGCCTATGTGTGTGATGTGTGCGTGTGTGCTCTCTGTATGCCTATGTGTGTGATGTGTGTGCGTGTGCTCTCTGTACGCCTGTGTGTGATGTGTGTGCTCTCTGTATGCCTATGTGTGTGATGCGTGTGCTCTCTGTATGCCTGTGTGTGATGTGTGTGCGTGTGCTCTCTGTACGCCTGTGTGTGATGTGTGTGCGTGTGCTCTCTGTACGCCTGTGTGTGATGTGTGTGTGCTCTCTGTACGCCTGTGTGTGATATGTGTGCGTGTGCTCTCTGTATGCCTGTGTGTGATGTGTGCGTGTGCTCTTTGTACGCCTGTGATGTGTGTGTGTGCTCTCTGTACGCCTGTGTGTGATGTGTGCGCATGCTCTCTGTACGCCTGTGTGTGATGTGTGCTCTCTGTACGCCTGTGTGTGATGTGTGTGTGTGTGCTCTCTGTACGCCTGTGTGTGATGTGTGTGTGTGTGTGCTCTCTGTACGCCTGTGTGTGATGTGTGCGCGTGCTCTCTGTACGCCTGTGTGTGATGTGCGCGTGTGCTCTCTGTACGCCTGTGTGTGATGTGCGCGTGTGCTCTCTGTACGCCTGTGTGTGATGTGTGTGTGCTCTCTGTATGCCTGTGTGTGATGTGTGTGTGTGTGCTCTCTGTACGCCTGTGTGTGATGTGTGTGCGTGTGCTCTCTGTATGCCTGTGTGTGCGTGTGCTCTCTGTACGCCTGTGTGTGATGTGTGCGCGTGTGCTCTCTGTACGCCTGTGTGTGATGTGTGTGTGTGTGTGCTCTCTGTACGCCTGTGTGTGATGTGTGCGCGTGTGCTCTCTGTATGCCTGTGTGTGTGATGTGTGCGTGTGCTCTCTGTACGCCTGTGTGTGATGTGTGTGCGTGTGCTCTCTGTACGCCTGTGTGTGTTTGTGTGCTCCCTGTACGCCTGTGTGTGATGTGTGCGCGTGTGCTCTCTGTACGCCTGTGTTTTATGTGTGTGCGTGTGCTCTCTGTACGCCTGTGTTTGATGTGTGTGTGTGCTCTCTGTACGCCTGTGTGTGATGTGTGCGTGTGTGCTCTCTGTACGCCTGTGTTTGATGTGTGTGCGTGTGCTTTCTGTATGCCTGTGTGTGATGTGCGCGTGTGCTCTCTGTACGCCTGTGTTTGATGTGTGTGCGTGTGTTCTCTGTACGCCTGTGTGTGATGTGTGTGTGTGTGATGTGCGCGTGTGCTCTCTGTATGCCTGTGTGTGTGTGATGTGTGTGCGTGTGCTCTCTGTATGCCTGTGTGTGTGAGATGTGTGCGTGTGCTCTCTGTATGCCTGTGTGTGATGTGTGTGCGTGTGCTCTCTGTATGCCTGTGTGTGATGTGTGTGCGTGTGCTCTCTGTATGCCTGTGTGTGATGTGTGTGCGTGTGCTCTCTGTACGCCTGTGTGTGATGTGTGCGTGTGCTCTCTGTACGCCTGTGTGTGATGTGTGTGCGTGTGCTCTCTGTATGCCTGTGTGTGATGTGTGTGCGTGTGCTCTCTGTACGCCTGTGTGTGATGTGTGCGCGTGTGCTCTCTGTATGCCTGTGTGTGATGTGTGTGCGTGTGCTCTCTGTACGCCTGTGTGTGTGATGTGTGTGTGTGTGCTCTCTGTACGCCTGTGTGTGTGATGTGTGCGTGTGCTCTCTGTACGCCTGTGTGTGATGTGTGTGCGTGTGCTCTCTGTATGCCTGTGTGTGATGTGTGCGTGTGCTCTCTGTACGCCTGTGTGTGATGCGTGTGCGTGTGCTCTCTGTATGCCTGTGTGTGATGTGTGCGTGTGCTCTCTGTGTGCCTGTGTGTGATGCGTGTGCTCTCTGTACGCCTGTGTGTGATGTGTGTGCGTGTGCTCTCTGTATGCCTGTGTGTGATGTGTGTGCGTGTGCTCTCTGTACGCCTGTGTGTGATGTTTGTGCATGTGCTCTCTGTACGCCTGTGTGTGATGTGTGTGCGTGTGCTCTCTGTATGCCTGTGTGTGATGTGTGCGTGTGCTCTCTGTACGCCTGTGTGTGATGTGTGCTCGTGTGCTCTCTGTACACCTGTGTGTGATGTGTGTGCGTGTGCTCTCTGTATGCCTGTGTGTGATGTGTGTGCGTGTGCTCTCTGTACGCCTGTGTGTGATGTGTGTGCGTGTGCTCTCTGTACGCCTGTGTGTGATGTGTGTGCGTGTGCTCTCTGTATGCCTGTGTGTGATGTGTGTGCGTGTGCTCTCTGTACGCCTGTGTGTGATGTGTGTGCGTGTGCTCTCTGTGTGCCTGTGTGTGATGTGTGCGTGTGCTCTCTGTACGCCTGTGTGTGATGTGTGTGCGTGTGCTCTCTGTATGCCTGTGTGTGTGTGATGTGTGTGCGTGTGCTCTCTGTATGCCTGTGTGTGTGATGTGTGCGTGTGCTCTCTGTACGCCTGTGTGTGATGTGTGTGCGTGTGCTCTCTGTATGCCTGTGTGTGTGATGTGTGTGCGTGTGCTCTCTGTATGCCTGTGTGTGTGATGTGTGCGTGTGCTCTCTGTACGCCTGTGTGTGATGTGTGCGCGTGTGCTCTCTGTACGCCTGTGTGTGATGTGTGTGCGTGTGCTCTCTGTATGCCTGTGTGTGATGTGTGTGCGTGTGCTCTCTGTACGCCTGTGTGTGATGTGTGCGTGTGCTCTCTGTACGCCTGTGTGTGATGTGTGCGTGTGCTCTCTGTATGCCTGTGTGTGTGATGTGTGTGTGTGCTCTCTGTATGCCTGTGTGTGTGATGTGTGCGTGTGCTCTCTGTACGCCTGTGTGTGATGTGTGTGCGTGTGCTCTCTGTACGCCTGTGTGTGATGTGTGCGCGTGTGCTCTCTGTACGCCTGTGTGTGATGTGTGTGCGTGTGCTCTCTGTATGCCTGTGTGTGATGTGTGTGCGTGTGCTCTCTGTATGCCTGTGTGTGATGTGTGCGCGTGTGCTCTCTGTACGCCTGTGTGTGATGTGTGCGCGTGTGCTCTCTGTATGCCTGTGTGTGATGTGTGTGCGTGTGCTCTCTGTATGCCTGTGTGTGATGTGTGCGCGTGTGCTCTCTGTACGCCTGTGTGTGATGTGTGCGCGTGTGCTCTCTGTATGCCTGTGTGTGATGTGTGTGCGTGTGCTCTCTGTATGCCTGTGTGTGATGTGTGCGCGTGTGCTCTCTGTACGCCTGTGTGTGATGTGTGCGCGTGTGCTCTCTGTACGCCTGTGTGTGATGTGTGCGCGTGTGCTCTCTGTACGCCTGTGTGTGATGCACGCATGTGCTCTGTGTGTGTTGAACATTGTGTGTGTGTGGGGGGGGGGTGAGATGTATGTGATGTGTGACAAATATAAAGTAAAATATATATGTTTAGTTTTGTTCCTAGACATTGAACAGTTGTATACAGCAGGTTTTCACTGCAAGCTCTGGTTAAGCCTGGGATCTCTCGTTAGACTCACAGAGTCTCTTCTGGCTGCACAGGGCAGTTTGTGCTCAGTTGCACCCTGGTACATGGAAATATAAGCTATGTTTTTGCTGCAGATTCTCCAGACAAGCGACAACCAAAGCTGGGGTCCCTAATGAAGCAGGTGATGGGAGGGAAAGAGGACAACCGAGGAGGTGAGGCACTAAGTGGGTCGTATCTTGTTTACTTGTAGATTTGTTGCCCTGAGTCCTCTATCATTATGCTCTCCATTTTCTGTTACCCTTCATATGCAATATATTCTCCCATCCTGCCCCAGTCTTACACTGTGCACCCTCCTGTCTTGCCCCAGACTTACACTGTGCACCCTCCTGTCTTGCCCCAGACTTACACTGTGCACCCTCCTGTCTTGCCCCAGACTTACACTGTGCACCCTCCTGTCTTGCCCCAGACTTACACTGTGCACCCTCCTGTCTTGCCCCAGACTTACACTGTGCACCCTCCTGACTTGCCCCAGTCGCACGCCCTGTGCACCCTCCTGACTTGCCCCAGTCGCACGCCCTGTGCACTTTCCTGACTTGCCCCAGTCGCACGCCCTGTGCACTTTCCTGACTTGCCCCAGTCGCACGCCCTGTGCACTTTCCTGACTTGCCCCAGTCGCACGCCCTGTGCACCCTGCTGACTTGCCCCAGTCGCACGCCCTGTGCACTCTCCTGACTTGCCCCAGTCGCACGCCCTGTACACCCTCCTGACTTGCCTCAGTCACGCCCCTGTGCACCCCCCTGACTTGTTCCCATCATATGACTTTTGTATTCATATCAGTCATTCCCCATCTTGACTACTATCCTTTTCTAGTTTCATACCAGGCACACATCCAGCGATACTGGAAACTGATATTTTGAGGTTTTCTATATGCCTCTGCTTCTCATTGCCCATTTTTCCTTGTGTCAGGTCACTCAGTTCAGGGTTTTAAACATCCCACAAGGTGCAGTGGCTGTGCAGAGCAAGGTTGGTGTGTTTGTACTGTGGCTAATAGTGCAAGATCTTCAGGTTTTATATCCTTGCCTTAGTCAATAACTGCTCTCCTATAATTAATTACTGCCTTGTAGCTAATAAAGCCCTCTTGTAATAAAATGTTGTCCTGTCCTAGTAATCTAGTTTTGTGGCACTAACAGGAGTGCTGTGTGTGGAGGTGACACATGTTGTCACAGCACTGCTCATCTCAAGCACCTCTTCTACCCTTGCAGGAAAGTGGGGCAGTATGCGTGGTACTGGGAGGCTCAGTGCATACTCAGCGAACGCTGATGTGGGGACACGGCTTGCAGGAAGGGAGTTCCTAACTCATCATCAAAATGGAGGCCCCTCAGAGAATGCGCTAGCTCCCCGCCGGGCTGCCTTGTACATAATTGGAGATAAGTCCCAGCTCAAGGTAAGTTGAGTCTTAATAATGAATTCCTTCTCAGCAACTAGAAAGTAATCCTAAGCTGCCTGCAGATTCTACATTTCCTAATTAACTGTTTGTTTAGTTTCATGCTTAGCTGAAATTTGTTTTCTTTCATAAAGGTGGTGAGAGTTCACAAGCCATAACTCCTTGGAAATACCACTCCTAACCACTAGGAGGAGGCAAAGATATCCAAAACTACAAGAGCTCTTCAAATCCCCTCCCACCTTAGTGGAAACTAGTCATATCTTTGATTTCGCAGGAGGGAGGTAATGAATGAAGGTGCTCCAGATGTTTTTCAGAGAGAGGGGTCCTTATTTGAGGCCCAGTCTCCCCTCAGAGAGCTACTGTTTGACAGAGGGAAGCTGTTGGAATATGTAGTAGTGGCACAATTACAGCCAGTGGAAGTTAGTCACAGGCCTACCACAGGTGTCATGGGGACCGGTCCCTAACCTTCTCCTGTTGGGTCGTCAGTTCTGCAACTTAGACCAGAAATTGCAGTCATTTGTGTGGCTGCTGCAGCTTTCTTTATTACCCATTCCCCAGTTTTGCATAACCAACACTGTTATATTAATACATGTTTTACCTCTGTGATTACCTTGTATCTAAGCCTTTTATCTCGGTTCTTTTGACAGACTTGTATTTTAACCAATCAGTACTGACTCCTAGGTGACTCCATGGGCTTGAGCACAATTTTATCTATATGGCACACATAGACTAATGTAAAAATGCATTCAGATAAGACGGCCTTCAAGGACTAAGACATTAGCATATAAGCCTATCTTGGTTTAGCTTTCAACTAAGAACACCAAGAGAACAAAGAAAAATTGATGATAAAAGGAAATTGAAAAGTTGTTTAAAATGGCATGCCCTATCTGAATCATGAAAGTTTATTTTTGGACTAGACTGTCTCTTTGAGATGTCTAATGATTTTATTTGTAAGCAGTTTTTGACATTATTAAAATTGATGTACAAAATATGTCCATTGCTATTCTGTTAAGGAGAGTTTTATGGCTTAAATCCTGGTCTGCTGATTTGGTCTCTAATAACAGACTTTTCTCCATTCCCTTTGAGGTTAAATTGCTTTTAGGATCAGAGTTCGACTCTATCATTAAAATTGTTACTGAAGGTAAAGGAGTTTTCCTTCCTAAGGACAAGAAGTCTAAGGGAAGATTTAAACAAACTAATAGTTTTTGTACCTTTCACTTTGCCAGAGATCAGAAGTCCTCTTCCAACCAAAGGTCTGACCCCTCCAAAACTTCCTGGAAACCAGGATCCTCCTGGTCCAGTAGTAAACAGTCCAAGAAGTCTATCTCTAATCAGAAGTCATTATGAAGGGACAGCCCCCTTTCCAGAGAATGCTCTGGTAGGGGACAGATTGATTTAATTTCAGGAAGACTGGAACAGATCAGTTCAGGATCCCTGCGAACGGTTTCATCTGTCATGTTCTGAAGGAGCCTCAAAAGGTAGCTGCCTTTTTTCAATGTGTTAAGGATATAGAGAATTTGGGAGTAATGCAACCAGTCCCAGTCTCTCAACAGGGAAGAGGTTTTTATTCAAACTTATTTTTGTTCCAAAAAAGGAGAACTCATATTGTCCCATTCTGGATGTAAAGTCCCTGAACAAATTTGACAGAGTTCCGTCTTTCAAGATAGAGACAATTCAAATCATTTTGCCCCTGGTACAAGAGGGTCAGTTTATGACCAGCATAGATGTGAAGGATGCTTGTCTACACATCCCAATTCACCAAGACAGTTTCCAGTTTCTAAGGTTTGCTTTTCTCAATAAGCATTACCAGTTTGTGGTTTTACACTTTGGTTTAGCCACTGCCCCTCGCATCTTTACAAAGGTTTTAGGGGCTCTGTTGACAGTGATCAGAACACAGGGGATCTCCATTGCTACTTATTTGGACTACATCTTAATCCATGCCCTGTCTTTTTCTCTGGCATCCTCTCATACCCAGATGGTAATTTCCTTCCTTTGGGATCATGGATGGAGCATCAATATTCTCAAGTTCTTTATTTCCAGATACAAGAGTAGTCTTTCTGTAATTGATAATAGACTCTGTTAAGCGTGTTTGTTTCCTCACAGAAACTATCAAATACAAACTGCAAAAAGCCTGTTGGTCTCTACAGATGACTCATTCCCCATCTGTAGCACAGTGTTTGGAAGTAGTGGATCTTATGGTAGCGGCTTCAGATGCAGTACATTTTGCTTGTTTTCATCTTCGTCCCCTTCAGCTATTGATGCTTTATCAGTGGACAAAGGATTACTTTCATCTAGAGCAGAAAATAGAGCTCCGTTCCTCTGTCAAACAGTCTCTCACATGGTTGAGGGGCAGTCCTTTTTTGACCCTTGGAGCCTCCTTTCTTCAGCCTACTTGGACCGTGGTCACTACAGACGCAAGTCTTACAGGTTACCCATCAGTGTTCTAGAACTGCGTGCGATCCTTCAGGCTCTTCAGTCTTGGCTTCTTCTCAGTCAGGAAAAATGAATGTGTTTTCAGTCAGACAACATCATGGCTGTAGCTTACATCAATCATCAGGGAGGGACTTGGAGTCCCCTTGCCATCCAAGAAGTTTCTTACATTCTGTCTTGGGCAAAGAAAAAACACTGCACTCCAGTTTATTGAGCAAGGTCGAGATCCAAGAGCTTGAATGATTGATGCTCTACTTTGTCCTTGGAACTTTTGTATGGCCTATCTATTTCCCCAATTTTTCTTTGTCCGAGAATCATTGCAAGAATCAAACAGGAGCTAGCGTCAGTATTCCTGATAGCTCCAGCATGGCCACACAGAACTTGGTATGCAGATCTCATCCAGATGTCATCCTCCCCTCATTGGACCCTATCTCTCAGGGAAGATCTGCTGTCCCAATGTCCTTTTTATTATCATGACCTCCGATCTCTGAATTTGACGGTGTGGAGGTTAAACGCCTAGTCCTCAAGAGTAGAGGCTTCTCAGTTTCTATAATCCTCTACTATTTCATAACATTTGGAAATCTTATTTTCTCTGGTGTTCTTTCAAAAGGTCTCTTGGAAATCATTTAGAATTCCTAGAATTCTTCAGTTGTTTTCCAGGATGGTCTGGAAAAGCTAGCTCTTTAAAGGGTAAAATTTCTGCCTTGTCCGTTTTTGAGTTGTTTTTTTTTTTTCATAAAAAGTTGGCTAATTTGCCTGATGATCAAACTTTTGTTCAGGTGAGAATTTGCTATTAGGCCTATTTCTCCTCCTTGGAATCTTAATCTAGTTTTATCTGTTTTGCAAGGTCCTCCCTTTCAACCTATGCATAATTTGTACTTAGAATTGTTGTCTTGGAAAGTTCTCTTTCTTCTAGCCATCTCTTCAGCTAGACGTGTTTCTGAACTCTCGGCTCTTTCTTCTGATCCCCCTTTTTTTTTCACCAGGATAAAGCAGTTCTTAGAACCTGTCTCTTTTACCAAGTCAGCATGAAGGTGCAACCCCTGATCCATATCTTCCAATAGGGGGAGATTATGTCTTTTTTCATGGATCTTGGTTTCAGTCTTTTCAAGATCTGTGGATTCTAAATACAGTGTCCAGTTATACAGAATTGGTTTAAAATTGAAGCATCCCAGGGGAAGGTTTCTTCTGTCTCATGCCTTCTTTCAGTGAGTCAATTATCTAGAGTCTATGGGTGTAATAGTTCAGAAGTCAGAACAGAGTCAGGGGTTTTATTCCAGCCTTTTTATTGTTCCCCCGAAAGGAGGGCACTTTCAGACATGTTTTTTCAAGATGGAAGCAATTCAGGCTGTTCTTCCTCTTGTTCATTAAAGGCAGTTTATGTTCTCAATAGATTTGAAGGATGCTTATCATATCCCTATACATGGAGATCATTATTGATTTTTAAGATTTGCATTCCTTGACATGCATTTTTAGTTTGTTGCTCTTCCGTTTTGGTCTGGCTACTGCTCCCAGAATCTTTACAAAGGTTCTGGAGACTCTCTTATTGGTTATACGTGCTAAGGGTGTTTTGGTGGTTCTTTACCTGGAAGATATTTTGTTACCAGATCTTTACATTTAGCAGGATCTCATACCAACAGACTTTTGCTGTTTCTTCAAAAGCAAGGTTAGAAAATCAATTTTCCAAAGAGTTCACTTACTGATTAGACCAGGGTCCATGAGACTTTCTGTGACGAGTAAGAGAAGGCTGAAACTTCTCTCAGCTTGTGCAAATTTTCAATATTTTCCTTTTCCTTCTGTAGCTCTTTGAATGCTAGTATTCAATCTGAAGATAGCAGCTTCAGATGCTATTCCGTTTGCTCGGTTTCACATGAGACCTCTTCAGCTTTGATTAGTCTTTCAGTGGTGCATGGATTACACTCAGTTGTCTCAGAAGATTCTTCTGGATTTCAGAACAAGACAATCCCAGTCTTGGTGGAAAAATTATCAGTCCAATGTTCAAGGGGCATCCTTTGTCCATCCTAATTGGACTGTGGTTACAGCAGATGCAAGTCTTTCAGGTTGGGGGCAGGTTGGGTGTCCAGAGGGCACAGGGTGTTTGGTCTCCTCGGGAGGACGAGGTTATTGTTAAATATTCTGGAGCTCCATACAATTTTCAGAGCTCTTTAGAATCGGCCTCTTCTGGAAAAAAAGAAAGAATACTTATCTACATGTCCAGTCAGACAATGTCACAGCAATGACTTATATCAATCATCAAGGGGGAACTCCCAGTTCCCTGGCAATGAGGGAGGTGTCCTGAATTCTGACTTGGGCAGAGACCAATTTTGGTTCAATCTCTAAGGTTCATATTGCAGGAGTGAGCATTAGTGAAGCAGATTTTTCCGTCGCCAATCCCTTCAACCAGGGGAATGATCTCTTTATCTGGAAGTTTTCAGTCAGATTGTGGATCTGTGGGGACTTCCAGAATTAGATCTGATGGTTTGTTGATTGAAAAACAAGTTTCACAGATACTTTCCGAGATCCAGAGATCTCAGGCGGAGTTTGCTGATGCTCTAGTAGCTCCTTGGTTCTTTCATCTAGCTTACATATTTCTTCCTCTTGTTCTGTTACCAAGAGTAATAGCCAGGATCAAGCAGGACCTTGCATAACTTGGTTTGTGGACCTAGTTCAGATGTCCATTTGTCCTCTATGGCCTCTTCCTCTGTGCCACAATCGTCTGTCTCAAGGTCCATTTTTATCCTCATCCAGATCTCCAACCTCTAAACTTGATGGCTTTGGATCGAACGCTTAGTTGTTAGACAGAGAGGTTTTTCCGATTCTGTTATTGAGACTGGTTCAGGCTTTTGAACCTGTGACAAGGAAGATTTATTACAAGGTTTGGAAGACTTTTATTTCTTGGTGTAGGAAGCATGGTTTAAACTGGCAATCTTTTAGAATTCCTAGAATTCTTCTATTTCTTCAAGATGGTTTGGATAAAGGTTTATCTGCCAGTTTTTGAAGGGCCAGATTTCAGCTTTATATAAAAGATTGCTATATTTCCTGATATTCAAACTTTTGTTCAGGCTTTTAGTAAGGGTTAAGCCAGTGATTAAACCAATTTTTCCTCCTTGGAATCATTTTTTGTTCTAAGAGTTTTGCAGAATCCTCCTTTTGAACCTATGCTTAATTTGGATATTCAGAAGGGTTTTTCTTCCTAAATGGAAAGAGTCCACAGCTGCATTCATTACTTTTGGGAAATAAGAACCTGACCACCAGGAGGAGGCAAAGACACCACAGTCAAAGGCTTAAATACTCCCACTTCCCTCATCCCCCAGTCGTTCTTTGCCTTTCGTCCCAGGAGGTTGGCAGAGAAGTGTCAGAAGTTTGTTTTGCCTCTTATGGAGGGTAGTACTCTTCGACATGGGATGGGAGCTTTAAGGTAATCCTATCAGTCTCTCAGGGCCTGGATGAAAGTTAGAGTCTGGAGATGCAGGAAGAGTCTTTCTGCGAAACCATTCCGACTCATATTAACAGCTCCACTAGCAATCAGCGTTGTCAAACTTTGCTTCGCTGCCTGCTTTCTTCACTCAAGTCCATGGCGGAGGCGTTGCTACTATTCGTCACACTTGAAGGGCCGTGTTCCTGTTCCACGGCGTAAATTCCAGTCAGATCGTTTCATTTTACTTCATCAGAATGTATTGTAACTTTTTGTTTCCCGTAAGGATCTATCTTGCGGGACTTAAGTATATTTATAGGGCCTCAGTGAGGCTACTTTGGTATCTTGGAATCGATGATTAATATCTCCCGAGGGGGGATTATTGAACAGGGTTTTTTTTAATCATGTTTATGTGATTCAATCTGCTTATGTGTAGTGTTAACTGGGCTCTTGGCTAGAACATAAAGGCCTTTGGTAGTGACGCAACCTTGTGGTTGGGCGTGCTTTTTAGACTGTACGGTTCACCTTGTGACTGGACGTGTTTAAGTTCTGGTCTTCCATTTCCGCATCCCTGACCGTGTGGCGACTAAAAAATTAGAGTCTGCTAGTGTCTGTTTCTAGGAGGTGGTGAGGCCCCAGCCATTGTGGGTGTCAGGTGCCGTTTAAGGTTTTTTCTTTAGTTCATATTATTTAATTCTCTATCTAGTTATGGAGGATTCTGATGCTGAGTCTGTTCAAATTCACTTCGACTTGTGAAGAATGCGAATTGGCCCCATTGACACAGGTCAATCAGTTATGTTCGATATGCTGTATAAGAGCGCCCTGTTCCTTGGCCTTGGGGAATCTGAGGTCTGCTGAGCCATCCGCCTCGGGGGGTTCTGTTCTTCGAGAGGCGAGTTCCCTACAGCTCCCGACTACTACACATGCAGGTAACCCAGATTATGTTTATCCCTCCTTACATGGTGGCTTGTTCCCCCCCGGCTTTCGCTTTCACATATTTTTGGCGATTATGCGTCTGCAAAGTCCAGACGTTTATTTTCGTTTGTGCTTGTGTCCGATTGTCCCGGGTCTACCGGCCTTGGGTATACCTATACAGTTTATATGTGTAGATTACCACTGGCGCTTATAAATTAAGGTAGGATTTGTCCTACCAACTAATTGTGACTTTTCTAAGTGAAAAAATAGAAAGTGAAAAGGGAGATATTTTAAGTGACTTAAGTTTATCTCATGTGAAACCTATTAGGTCTTATGTAACTCTGATGTGTTTCAAATCAACAGCGGTAATAAAAATGCAGATGTCTGAGAGTCTGACATCCGGTTATTATTTTGATCCTTGTGATTGGACTATAAAATGGTGTTTACCTTAAGATAATAATTTGTCTGTAAATGTAGACAAAATGAGGACAGATTAAATGCTATTAGTGAAGCGTGTCTCTATTTTCTGAGGGATAAGGTGATGTGAATCGATGTCTTTTGTGGATATGTGAGAAAAAGAAGTATAAATTAAGTATATAGAATAGTAGCTGTGTTTGTAGATTGTTAATTGGTGGGTAAATAAGGATCGTTCAATATAGATAAATTCTAATTTAATTAACTAAATAGCTCTTTTAACATAAGATAGCATAAAATACATAAAATAAAAGGTTGCACATAAAACATATAAATTATAAAATATAGGGACGTCTCCCTATGTGTTATTCCTTAGGTCAAATGTCCTAACAATAATGGTGATACATTAAAAGTAATAGTATCTTAATACAAATAGCCACCCTATGAGTTAAAAAGTTGTTTGGCAAAACGTTGTTTAGAAAAACGTAAGGTACCTTACTTGTGTCCGTTAAGAATCGGAAGTGTCTCTGAGTCACTGTAGCGCTTCTATGAGCGTCCTTCTATGTTTTGCTTTTTCGCGGCTTTAATGTGAACAAGCAAACCTCCGTTTCCTATTGGTACCAATAGGAAACGGAGGTTTGCTTGTTCACATTAAAGCCGCGAAAACTTCTGTGATTGATTCTCTCTGGTTGCTTCTTCGGAAGTTTAAGGGACATGTTAGTCCTATGTTTGTCTGTTTTAACTTCCTCTCTGGGGGAGGATTTAGGCAGCTTGACAGTTATGACCCCAGCTGCGGCTGGTCCTGCTGGGATTCAGATCTTCTGTCCTGTGGCTTATTCAGACACGTGGCGCCTGTTCTGCCTGGCTGGTCCGGTGGGGTGCTGAGTGCTCACAATTATTATTTGTATGCTTTCTTGTTTTTCTTTATAAGTTCAGCTAAGCTGTCTAAAAGGATCTGTATGGCAGGAAGGATTGTGTCAGTTCTTATTCAGCCTTCAATCTGATTGACCGGGTCAGTGGAGTTCCGCTGCGTCACTCTTTTTGCTCCAATTTCCTCAGGGCCTAGAGTTTCTTTCCTCTCTTGGGAGGATTGGGGGTATCGCGCATCCTTACCGCCGTTTTGGTCGGTTTGGCTTTCTAAGGCTCTGGAATTGTCCTTGGACTTGTTCCTGCTGTGGTTTTCTTCTTGAGACCTTTCGGACTTCGTCCGTTCCTCAGGACCTGGTTCCCTTCGGGAGTTGGTTCCTTTGTAGGGACATGGGCAGTGTGGTCTCCTCGAGCTCTGTTTAGGGTTTCTTTCCCGGAGCTTCATCTTCTCCTCTGATTTTAGGGGGGTGATGTGGAGACTAGCCTTTGTTTGAGTGGCTTTATCCTCAAGGTATCCCCTTGTTCTCTAGTAACCTTGTTTCGGTCTTTGCTTCCTTAGCTCCTTGGTGCATTGGACTCATTGTATGGTTATCTCCCGGGGGTCTGGTTTTTATATCAGACGGGGGATTTCAGTTTCCAGGTTCTCATTTTTGGGGGCTCGGACCTCCTAGTTCTGGTTCTTCCAGTGGCTGAGGTTCTCACTCAGCGCTTTCTTTGTGGATCCCATTGCGGGTTGTATCGGACTGTTAGGATCTAGAGCTGGTATGGGGTTCCCCAGTTCCAGGAAACTTGGACTGTGTCTTATGGTTGGGCTAGTTGAACTGGTTCTGGCTGGTGAGGTAGCTCAGTTGATAAATGCGCTGACTACAAAAAAGCCTGTTTAAAAGATCCAAGGTTACGAGTTCATGTCACGGCAGGGCCGACTCAGCCCTTCTTCCTTCCAAGGTTGATAAATGAATACCACTAAATTTGGCAGTTTTTTTGGGTGCTGATGCCCCTTGGGCTTGCCTTCGACTATTGGTCGGTTTCCCTTGGTCGGCTTGCTGATCTAGTGTGATGGCTTTGCTGCTCTGCTAGCAAAAACCTCTGCAGCTATGGCACCTTGTCTGGCAAGTTAAAATCTTCAGGGGATTCCTTTTTGATCAGGGCGTTAGAGATTTGTTCTCTCGGTTCAGCTTCTAGCTTTGTCCTGTGGGCAGGGGCTCTGTCTTTCTGGCCCCTTTGCCGCCCCCTTTGTCGGGGGGCTTATATCCTTCTTTTGGAAGTGTTCTCCTGTCTTCAGGAGGTTGGGACAGATGGGTTAACCTATTTCGGAGAGAGGAATGCTCTTTGGGTTGTTCTGTCCATCTGGAGAGTTGCTTGCTCCGCCTTGAGTCTATGTTGGGCCTTTAGCAAGATCTCTAGGTCTACGGCCTTGTCGACGGTCTCCATGTGGTGTTCGGGTTGGCATCCAAGCACTATTGTAAGGGCTGTGCCATCTTGCCACTCGTCGTTTGAGCTGGGGTTCTTCTGGTTTCCTGGTTTCGGACCTGCCAATGCTTGGGTTGGCCCGGCTGGGGTAGGTCCTGAGATCCGTTGTTCTTCTTGGATCTTGGGGGGCGCATTGGCCCTCCTTTGAGGTTCTGGGCTCTCCTTTTATTTTCGAGACTTATGTGTAGGTCTGGCGGTTCGGTTGCTTAGAGTGTGCATTCTGTAATGGAGGCTTAGCACTCTACTTTTTGCTGGCCGCTTCTAGAAAGTATTCTTCTGTGTCATTCTGAGGATGGCTGCGTGTTCTTTACTCAGGTATTTACCTTTGTCTGTGTCTGCTACTTGTAATTTTGCCTGAATTCTTCAGTTTTCTTAGCTCGGAGGATGTTTGGTCTCCGTTTTCAGTTGTCCCTAGGTGCTGGTTTACTTACTGCCTGGCGAGTGAGGGGTTGCTCTTTTGTAACTAGCTGCAGCTGTTTGCGCCTTGATGGTGTGCTAGCTAGCAGTTCCAATCCTTTGCAGGATGTTGAGAGAATCTTTCTCTGTTCTGCTACCTTGTTGTAAACCTTGTGGTTTCTATTTGGATTGGGCGTTGCCTCCCATTATTTTCAGGACCCATTTGAATCTTGCGAGCTTCGTTTAATTTGAGGGTTTTCCTTTTATGGTGTTTATGGTAACCTTCAGTTTCCATTTGGTTCTTCCTTGCCTTGTTCCTTTGGGAGTTCGGCTCGGGTTGCCTTCGCTAGTAAAGGGTGCATGGTGGGAGATCGACTGTTGGGCGAAGGTGTCTCCAGGAGGACTGTTGGCCAAGTTGAGTCTGAGTTGCGGTCTCTAGCTAGGCTTCCAGGCTATCTGCTGGACAGTGTCCTTGGGGCATTTTTCCCTTCCTGTTTTCTCGGCTTCGGCAAATCGTGTTTTTTTTTTTTTTTTTTTTTTTTTTTTTTTGGTAGTGGTTTTAAGGACTGGTGCCCTCAGAATGGGCCGCCTATTGTACCCTCGCGTTTTGGCATTCAGTGTCTTCTATAGCTTGGGTATTGTTTTCCCAAAAGTAAAAGTAAAGCTGTGGACTCTTTCCATTTAGGAAGAAAAACATAAATTATGCTTACCTTATCATTTTCTTTATTTCCGATGGAAAGAGTCGACAGCTCCCCACCCGTCTTTTTTATGTGGGGAATCTTTGTTTTTATTCTTCTGGCACCTTTTCACCCTGATATTTCTTCTACTGTTCCTTGTTCCTTGGCAGAATGACTTGGGTATGAGGGAAGTGGGAGGAGTGTTTAAGCCTTTGGCTGGGGTGTCTTTGCCTCCTCCTGGTGACCAGGTTCTTATTTCCCAAAAGTAATGAATGCAGCTGTGTACTCTTTCCATCGGAAGAAAATAAAATTATCAGGTAAGCATAATTTAAGTTTGTTTTTTTTAATTTGGCCATTTCTTCTGCAAGAAGAGTTTCTGAATTGTCTGTTTTGAGATTTATTGCCTATAGTGTTTTCTTCTGACAATGTCAATCGTGAGATTATTGCTTCTTCCTTTTTTTCCTATTCCAAAGAATTCTAAGGAGAGGCGTCTCCATAACTTGAATGCTGCCAGAGCTTTAAGTTTTATTTGCGCGCTACTAAGGATTTAGGTAATCCTCTAGTTTGTTTGCTAATTTTTCTGCTTCCAGTCAGAAGGCTACAGCTGTTTCATTAGCCTCTTGGTTAAAGTTCATAAGACTTACCTGCAGACGGGGCACTCTCCTCCTAAACTTTTTACTGCCCATTCTACTAGGTCCGTGGCTTGATCCTGGGTTTTAAAAATAAGGCATCACTTGCTAAAATCTGCTACTTGGTCTTCCTTACATACTTTTTCTAAATTTTACAATTTTGATGTTTTTTGCGTCTTCTGAAGCCTTTGGTAGGAAAGTCCTTCAGGCAGCTGTTCTAGTCATTAAGTATATTAGTATACAAAATAAATGAGTAATCATTTTGTCCCACCCTCATTACTTGTGGACTCCACAGCTTGGGTATTAGTTTCCCAGTAATGGCTCATGGACTCTCACCGCCTTTATGAAAGAAAATATAATTTATGCTTGCCTGCTAAATTAATTTCTTTCATGGTGATAAGTCCACAAAACCCTGTCCATTTTTTCAGAGATTATTGTTTATTTTTTTAATGTATTTTTTTCTGGCGGTATATCAAGTATGCACCACTTTTTCCTCTGCTTTTTTTTTTTTTTTTTTCTCTTACATTTTCCTATCTTTCTTCTCCTTGCTTGGCTATTTGTCATAGTAGTTTCCAGTAAGGTGGGAGGGGTTTTACAGGGCTCTTGGAGTTTTGAGAATCTATGCTTCCACCTAGTGGTCAGGAGTGGTATTTTCCAGGAGTAATAGCTTGTGAACTCTTACCACCATGAAAGAATTATCAGGTAAGCATAAATTATATTGTCCTAATAGAAGACATTTTTTACTTTTCATCTTCTGTGTTAAGCCAGATTTATTTAATAAACTTGCCCTGTGATTAGTCTGTACTGCATGTCCCATCCTATTGTCCATTTTTCCTGCATCCCTGTCATACTGTCATTCTGTTTTATGTGTCTATCCTGTTATCTACCAGTGCTGCGTGCCTCATCTCGCTGCCTTCCTTTGCTGCATGCCTCATCTTGCTTGCATGCCTCATTGTGCTGTCAGCCTGTGCTTGCGTGCCTCATTGTGCTGTCAGCCTGTGCTGCATGCCTTGTCTTACTGTCTACCTATGCTGCGTGGCTTGTCTTGCGGTCTGCCAGTGCTGCGTGCCTCATCTTGCTGTCTGCCTTATTGTGCTGTCAGTCTGTTCTGCTTGCCTCATTGTGCTCTCAGCCTATGCTTGCTTGCCTCATTGTGCTGTCAGCCTGTGCTGCATGCCTTGTCTTACTGTCTGCCTATGCTGCGTGGCTTGTCTTGCGGTCAGCCTGTGCTGCGTGCCTCATCTTGCGGTCAGCCTGTGCTGTGTGCCTCATCTTGCGGTCAGCCTGTGCTGCGTGCCTCATCTTGCGGTCAGCCTGTGCTGCGTGCCTCATTGTGCGGTCAGCCTGTGCTGCGTGCCTCATTGTGCTGTCAGCCTGTGCTGCGTGCCTCATTGTGCTGTCAGCCTGTGCTGCGTGCCTCATTGTGCTGTCAGCCTGTGCTGCGTGCCTCATTGTGCTGTCAGCCTGTGCTGCGTGCCTCATTGTGCTGTCAGCCTGTGCTGCGTGCCTCATTGTGCTGTCAGCCTGTTCTGCTTGTCTCATTGTGCTGTCAGTCTGTGCTTGCGTGCCTCATTGTGCTGTCAGCCTGTGCTTGCGTGCCTCATTGGGCTGTCAGCCTGTGCTTGCGTACCTCATTGTGCTGTCAGCCTCTGCTTGTGTGCCTCGTCTTGCTGTCTGCCTGTGCTGCGTGACTCGTCTTGCTGTCTGCCTGTGCTGCGTGACTCGTCTTGCTGTCTGCCTGTGCTGCGTGACTCGACTTGCTGTCAGCCTGTGCTGCGTGACTCATCTTGCGGTCAGCCTGTGCTGCGTGCCTCATTGTGCTGTCAGCCTGTGCTGCGTGCCTCATTGTGCTGTCAGCCTGTGCTGCGTGCCTCATTGTGCTGTCAGCCTGTGCTGCGTGCCTCATTGTGCTGTCAGCCTGTGCTGCGTGCCTCATTGTGCTGTCAGCCTGTGCTGCGTGCCTCATTGTGCTGTCAGCCTGTGCTGCGTGCCTCATTGTGCTGTCAGCCTGTTCTGCTTGTCTCATTGTGCTGTCAGTCTGTGCTTGCGTGCCTCATTGTGCTGTCAGCCTGTGCTTGCGTGCCTCATTGTGCTGTCAGTCTGTGCTTGCGTACCTCATTGTGCTGTCAGCCTCTGCTTGTGTGCCTCGTCTTGCTGTCTGTCTGTGCTGTGTGCCTCGTCTTGCTGTCAGCCTGTGCTGAGTGCCTCGTCTTGCTGTTTTCCTGTGCTGCGTGCCTCGTCTTGCTGTCTGCCTGTGCTGCGTGCCTCGTCTTGCTGTCTGCCTGTGCTGCGTGCCTCGTCTTGCTGTCTGCCTGTGCTGCGTGACTCGTCTTGCTGTCTGCCTGTGCTGCGTGACTCGTCTTGCTGTCTGCCTGTGCTGCGTGACTCGTCTTGCTGTCTGCCTGTGCTGCGTGACTCGTCTTGCTGTCTGCCTGTGCTGCGTGACTCGTCTTGCTGTCTGCCTGTGCTGCGTGACTCGTCTTGCTGTCTGCCTGTGCTGCGTGACTCGTCTTGCTGTCTGCCTGTGCTGCGTGACTCGTCTTGCTGTCTGCCTGTGCTGCGTGACTCGTCTTGCTGTCTGCCTGTGCTGCGTGACTCGTCTTGCTGTCTGCCTGTGCTGCGTGACTCGTCTTGCTGTCTGCCTGTGCTGCGTGACTCGTCTTGCTGTCTGCCTGTGCTGCGTGCCTCGTCTTGCTGTCTGCCTGTGCTGCGTGCCTCGTCTTGCTGTCTGCCTGTGTTGCGTGCCTCGTCTTGCTGTCTGCCTGTGCTGCGTGACTCGTCTTGCTGTCTGCCTGTGTTGCGTGCCTCGTCTTGCTGTCTGCCTGTGTTGCGTGCCTCGTCTTGCTGTCTGCCTGTGCTGCGTGACTCGTCTTGCTGTCTGCCTGTGCTGCGTGCCTCGTCTTGCTGTCTGCCTGTGTTGCGTGCCTCGTCTTGCTGTCTGCCTGTGCTGCGTGCCTCGTCTTGCTGTCTGCCTGTGCTGCGTGCCTCGTTGCACTTTGCTGCATAACCTCATTGCGCTTTCCGCTTATCCTATATGCCTCTGTGATATGACTGTATTGTGACCAGACTTTGGCTCATACACAGGGAGTGAAGCAGGATCCTCTACAGCAATGGGAGTTAGTCCCTATTGAGCTTTTTGACGTCAGGCAGGTGAAAGCTAGTTTCAAGAAACTGATGAAGGCCTGTGTCCCGAGCACTACCCCTTCTGATCCAAACCTTTCCTTCCTGCGTACTCTGGAGGACTCAGAATGGCTGTTACAGGTCTGTCTCATATGAAACTCCTACCTTTGCTCTCTTGCTTGTCTTTAACTCCAGTGCTACATGCCTGATTTCCATCATCTTCTCAGATCCTTCATCTTATTACTCCTCTGTTTGCTTCTCCATGTATTCGTCTAGCTTTTTTCATCCCTCTATGCTTTTACCTTGCCACTCCTTGCTCCTTTTCTCTCTCTCACCTCTCCACCATCTGTGTCTTTCTCCACTCACCCCCCTCTCTTCTGTCACCTACTTTATAACAGCTCTGTCCTCTAGCAGCCTTACTTCTCTTTACCAGCCTATTGATTCACCAGCTCCATATTCCTCAGCCTCCTTATTTGTCACTTCTCTCATCTACTCTATCTACAGCTTCACAAGCTCCTCCAGGTCTCTGTGCTAGTTGTAGAATTACTGGACAGCGGTTCCTCTGTTCTTGTTGGATTGGAAGATGGATGGGACCTCACAACTCAGGTACTGAAAATGTAGTCTTTATGTAAGGTTTATTGAATGGCAGGTCAGCGTCAATCCTTGAGAGTTAAAACAACACATAAACTAATGATTATAATTAACAAGTACGTTTTTCCCACTCATAATTAGAGGTAGAAAGTCAGATGTATTCAAGTTCTTCCTATGTTTGCTGTTCACCCTACTTCCCTGCACCCAGCTGCCTGTTTGGAAGCGGTTCTAGGGTCTGGTTCCAGCTGCTTGAATAAGATATACACAATTTCTTTATTTTGACTCATATCCATGGGCCATACTGACCGGAATTGAACTTTGCTCCCATTGTGGGAAGGAGAGAACCACCTATTTTATGTTTAAAGATTAAAGTGATTCCCCTTAGCTGACCCAATATGGACAACCACAACCAGAGTGAATTTGTTATTGTGAATGTGTTAATTTTTAGAAATGGCTTTGATTTAATTTCTGCTTATCTTAAATGACCCTATAGCAATATTCACCAGAAATTAATATCCACCAAAGCAGCACAGTATGAAGGCTGAAGATCAAACAAAAAAAAGAGAAACAAATTACTGAAAATAAAGTTTTAGTTAGATGTAAGAGCTATGTAAATCTTTAGTTCAGATTGGTATTACTGAGGGCTTGATGATACAAAAATACAAAAAAATCTCCAGCTTGGAGAGAAATTATAGTGCAGACTTCATTGAATTCTCATAGAATTCTCATAGAATAAGGGCAGAACCTTAAAGTCCCAGAGCGATGAGATAGGCCTTCCATAGAAAGTAATTAAGCTATCTGGGATAGAAAATCTCACAACATGGTAGTACCTGACACTGATATAATGTCTGTTTGCAGCAATTACAAACTGAAATTTGTTCACTACAATTTAATGTGTATTTGCCTCTAGTTTAGTAACATTACCTTTCTATCAGTTAAATAAGCATATTGTAGATTTTGTGCAAACATCACCTACATACAGCTGGCAATGATAATTTAGTGAGACTTGCGGGGGTAAAATGCTTAGAGAGTTAGGAGAGAGATTCAGACACATCCAGGGAACTCCCCTGCCCCCCCCCCCCCTACACACACACACTTTCTGAACTGTCAGGCTTATTTTACATAGAACAAATACAAATTTCAATTGTATTTATTAGAGATACACAGAAATATACAAAGCATAATCAGAAATTTTTTTTAATCACAATCCTAAATATAAGTCATAAATATACTTTATACAGAATCTAATTGCATTATATTACAAAGTAGAAAGTGCAAAGTTTTAATGTAATAAAACTTAAAGGACAAAATGTGAAATGTAAAGTAATACAAAATACAAAGTGTAAAAGCAGAACTCTCATATTATTCAGTGCTATATTACACCGGACTTGTCTGTTCCTTCACATCTAGAAATGCAAAGAACATCCCTTAGAGAGAAGTATAACAAAATCTGCGGATGCGGTGGGGTTACAGTTATATTGGATAAATCTGAAAATGTTAAAGGGGCAGTCTAGTCAAAATTAAACTTTCATGATTCAGATAGGGCATGTAATTTTAAAAGAACTTTCCAATTAACTTTTATCTTCAAATGTGCTTTGTTCTCTTGGTGTTCTTTGTTGAAAGCTGAACCTAGGTAGGCTCATATGTAAATTTCTAAGCCTTGAAGGCCTCCTTTATCTCAGTAAATTTTCACAGGTTGTTTTTTTTCCACAGCTAGATGGCACTAGTTTATGTGTGCCATATAGATAGCATTGTGCTCACTTCTGTGGAATCAGCACTGATTGACTAAAGTGCAAGTTTGTAAATAGCACTGAGATAAGGGGGCAGTCTGCAGAGAGATACAAGATAAAAAGTATATTAATATGACCGTGCTAGTTATACAAAACCGGGGAATGGGTAAAAGAGGTTATGTATCTTTCTTTTATGTAAGTGGCAAGAGTCCATGAGCCAGTGACGTATGGGATATACATTCCTACCAGGAGGGGGTAAAGTTTCCCAAACCCCAAAATGCCTTTAAATGCACCGCTCACCTCACTCATACCTCATTTTTTTTGCCTCTCATGAAGGTGGTGAAGTAAGTTGTGCTTGATTTTCTTCTGTAATAGGCTTTTCTACGCATATTGAAGTCCAGTTCCTCTCTAAGTGCAGTGCTTGTCTGAGGGATGTGAAGGGAGTATTGCCTGATGATACCATGTTGTCACCTATAGGAAATCTTTTCTAAGGCTCTCTGTAAATCGGTCGCAGGGATTCATCTGCTGCCTCCCTTTGCAGATCGACATTATACTCCTATACCATTACCTCTGCTGATACATTTCAGTACTGGTTTAGCTGTCTGCTATATACTCTTGTACCATTACCTCTGCTAATATGTTTCAGTACTGGTTTAGCTGTCTGCTATATACTCTTGTACCATTACCTCTGCTGATAAGTTTCAGTACTGGTTTAGCTGTCTGCTATATACTCCTATACCATTACCTCTGCTGATATGTTTCAGTACTGGTTTAGCTGTCTGCTATATACTCCTCTACCATTACCTCTGCTGATATGTTTCAGTACTGGTTTGTCTGTCTGCTATATACTCTTGTACCATTACCTCTGCTGATACGTTTCAGTACTGATTTAGCTGTCTGCTATATACTCTTGTACCATTACCTCTGCTGATATGTTTCAGTACTGATTTAGCTGTCTGCTATATACTCCTGTACCATTACCTCTGCTGATATGTTTCAGTACTGGTTTAGCTGTCTGCTATATACTCTTGTACCATTACCTCTGCTGATATGTTTCAGTACTGGTTTAGCTGTCTGCTATATACTCTTGTACCATTACCTCTGCTGATATGTTTCAGTACTGGTTTAGCTGTCTGCTATATACTCTTGTACCATTACCTCTGCTGATATGTTTCAGTACTGGTTTAGCTGTCTGCTATATACTCTAGTACCATTACCTCTGCTGATATGTTTCAGTACTGGTTTAGCTGTCTGCTATATACTCTTGTACCATTACCTCTGCTGATATGTTTCAGTACTGGTTTAGCTGTCTGCTATATACTCTTGTGCAATTACCTCTGCTGATATGTTTCAGTACTGGTTTAGCTGTCTGCTATATACTCTTGTACCATTACCTCTGCTGATACGTTTTAGTACTGGTTTAGCTGTCTGCTATATACTCTTGTACCATTACCTCTGCTGATACGTTTTAGTACTGGTTTAGCTGTCTGCTATATACTCTTGTACCATTACCTCTGCTGATACGTTTCAGTACTGGTTTAGCTGTCTGCTATATACTCTTGTACCATTACCTCTGCTAATACGTTTCAGTACTGGTTTAGCTTTCTGCTATATACTCCTATACCATTACCTCTGCTGATATGTTTCAGTACTGGTTTAGCTGTCTGCTATATACTCCTCTACCATTACCTCTGCTGATATGTTTCAGTACTGGTTTGTCTGTCTGCTATATACTCTTGTACCATTACCTCTGCTGATATGTTTCAGTACTGATTTAGCTGTCTGCTATATACTCCTGTACCATTACCTCTGCTGATGAGTTTCAGTACTGGTTTAGCTGTCTGCTATATACTCTAGTACCATTACCTCTGCTGATATGTTTCAGTACTGGTTTAGCTGTCTGCTATATACTCTTGTACCATTACCTCTGCTGATACGTTTCAGTGCTGGTTTAGCTGTCTGCTATATACTCTTGTACAATTACCTCTGCTGATATGTTTCAGTACTGGTTTAGCTGTCTGCTATATACTCTTGTACCATTACCTCTGCTGATATGTTTTAGTACTGGTTTAGCTGTCTGCTATATACTCTTGTACCATTACCTCTGCTGATACGTTTTAGTACTGGTTTAGCTGTCTGCTATATACTCCTCTACCATTACCTCTGCTGATATGTTTCAGTACTGGTTTAGCTGACTGCTATATACTCTTGTACCATTACCTCTGCTGATATGTTTCAGTACTGGTTTAGCTGACTGCTATATACTCTTGTACCATTACCTCTGCTGATATGTTTCAGTACTGGTTTAGCTGTCTGCTATATACTCCTGTACCATTACCTCTGCTGATGAGTTTCAGTACTGGTTTAGCTGTCTGCTATATACTCTAGTACCATTACCTCTGCTGATATGTTTCAGTACTGGTTTAGCTGTCTGCTATATACTCTTGTACCATTACCTCTGCTGATATGTTTCAGTACTGGTTTAGCTGACTGCTATATACTCTTGTACCATTACCTCTGCTGATATGTTTCAGTACTGGTTTAGCTGACTGCTATATACTCTTGTACCATTACCTCTGCTGATATGTTTCAGTACTGGTTTAGCTGTCTGCTATATACTCTTGTACCATTACCTCTGCTGATATGTTTCAGTACTGGTTTGCCTGTCTGCTATATACTCCTGTACCATTACCTCTGCTGTCTGCTATATGTGGATGGGTGTCTTCTGGTAAGTATATATATTTTTTTAAGACAATCTCAGCTATGTTTGGCACTATATCTTAAAAATGTTTTGCCATGAGTCAGGTCTGTGTATTTCCCTGTTTCAGCATGGAAATTATGTTTATGGGACTTTTAGGCTTACCTGTGGTTCCAGTTAGTTGTAACTTGGAGTCTGTTTTTTTTCAAAATTTTCATAGGCTTAGGCTCGCAATAACGCAGAATGTTACTTTTTATTGCGACATTTTTGGCTTGAAGTCTCGTCTGCCGTGACGCGAGTCGCGTCATTTCTTGCAACTTTCCTGACGCAAGTTTTTTTTGGCGCAAAGTCGTGCCTGTTATGATGCGAGTTGGGTCATTTAATTTGTTAAGCTTTGGCACCAAAAGTTTTTTTCCTCCGCATTTGCGCCATTCTTGGCGCCAAAATTTGTTATATTAAGTCTCTCCCTCTGTTGCTCTCTGCTCTCATTTGATTCATAGAGGGCTAGGTTTCTTGCTTTTGATTTTTCTTTTGTATAAAAAAAATGATCATAAGCAAAGTTTTCTCCAACATAGGTGTGTCCGGTCCACGGCGTCATCCTTACTTGTGGGATATTCTCTTCCCCAACAGGAAATGGCAAAGAGCCCAGCAAAGCTGGTCACATGATCCCTCCTAGGCTCCGCCTTCCCCAGTCATTCTCTTTGCCGTTGCGACAGTAACGGTTTTATTTTAAAACGTTTTTTGTGCTTTATCAAGTTTATGCCTATTAACATGTCTGAACCATCAGATAGACGATGTTCTGTATGTTCGGAAGCCAAGGTTCCTCTCCATTTAAATATATGTGATGAATGTGACAAACAAAGTAGGGACAATGATGCCACTGATAATAATGTTGCCCAAAATGATTCCTTAAGTGAGGGGAGTAAGCATGGTACTGCATCATCTCCTTCTATGTCTACACCAGTCTTGCCCACTCAGGAGGTCCCTAGTTCATCTAGTGCGCCGGTTCCTAAGGTTCGCCTTTCTGGACAAGCATTACCAGTTTGTGGCACTTCCATTCGGATTAGCCACTGCTCCAAGAATTTTCACAAAGGTACTAGGGTCCCTTCTAGCGGTGCTAAGGCCAAGGGGCATTGCAGTAGTACCTTACTTGGACGACATACTGATTCAAGCGTCGTCTCTGCCACAAGCAAAGGCTCATACGGACATTGTCCTAGCCTTTCTCAGATCTCACGGGTGGAAAGTGAACGTAGAAAAAAGTTCTCTATTCCCGTCGACAAGAGTTCCCTTCTTGGGAACAATAATAGACTCCTTAGAAATGAAGATTTCTCCAACATAGGTGTGTCCGGTCCACGGCGTCATCCTTACTTGTGGGATATTCTCTTCCCCAACAGGAAATGGCAAAGAGCCCAGCAAAGCTGGTCACATGATCCCTCCTAGGCTCCGCCTACCCCAGTCATTCTCTTTGCCGTTGTACAGGCAACATCTCCACGGAGATGGCTTAGAGTTTTTTAGTGTTTAACTGTAGTTTTTATTATTCAATCAAGAGTTTGTTATTTTAAAATAGTGCTGGTATGTACTATTTACTCTGAAACAGAAAAGAGATGAAGATTTCTGTTTGTATGAGGAAAATGATTTTAGCAACCGTTACTAAAATCCATGGCTGTTCCACACAGGACTGTTGAGAGGAATTAACTTCAGTTGGGGGAACAGTGAGCAGTCTTTTGCTGCTTGAGGTATGACACATTCTAACAAGACGATGTAATGCTGGAAGCTGTCATTTTCCCTATGGGATCCGGTAAGCCATTTTTATTCAGACAGTAAATAAGGGCTTCACAAGGGATTATTAAGACTGTAGATATTTTCTGGGCTAAATCGATCATATTTACACATATTTAGCCTTGAGGAATCATTTAATCTGGGTATTTTTTGTAAAATAATATCGGCAGGCACTGTTTTTGACACCTTATTCTATAGGGGCTTTCCCTAATCTTAGTCAGAGCCTCATTTTCGCGCCGGTATGGCGCACTTGTTTTTGAGAAAAGCATGACATGCAGCTGCATGTGTGTGGAGCTCTGATACATAGAAAAGTCTTTCTGAAGGCATCATTTGGTATCGTATTCCCCTTTGGGCTTGGTTGGGTCTCAGCAAAGCAGATTCCAGGGACTGTAAAGGGGTTAAATATAAAAACGGCTCCGGTTCCGTTATTTTAAGGGTTAAAGCTTCCAAATTTGGTGTGCAATACTTTTAAGGCTTTAAGACACTGTGGTGAAATTTTGGTGAATTTTGAACAATTCCTTCATACTTTTTCGCAAGTGCAGTAATAAAGTGTGTTCAGTTTAAAATTTAAAGTGACAGTAACGGTTTTATTTTAAAACGTTTTTTGTGCTTTGTTATCAAGTTTATGCCTGTTTAACATGTCTGAACTACCAGATAGATTGTGTTCTGACTGTGGGGAAGCCAAGGTTCCTTCTCATTTAAATAGATGTGATTTATGTCATAAAAAATTTAGTAAAAATGATGCCCAAGATGATTCCTCAAGTGAGGGGAGTAAGCATGGTACTGCATCATCCCCTCCTTCGTCTACACCAGTCTTGCCCATACAGGAGGCCCCTAGTACATCTAGCGAGCCAATACTCCTTACTATGCAACAATTAACGGCTGTAATGGATAATTCTATCAAAAACATTTTAGCCAATATGCCCACTTATCAGCGAAAGCGCGACTGCTCTGTTTTAGAAAATACTGAAGAGCATGAGGACGCTGATGATATTGTTTCTGAAGGGCCCCTACACCAGTCTGAGGGGGCCAGGGAGGTTTTGTCTGAGGGAGAAATTTCAGATTCAGGAAAAATTTCTCAACAAGCTGAACCTGATGTGATTACTTTTAAATTTAAGTTGGAACATCTCCGCGCTCTGCTTAAGGAGGTGTTATCCAATTTGGATGATTGTGATTATCTGGTCATTCCAGAAACACTATGTAAGATGGACAAGTTCCTAGAGGCCCCGGGGCTCCCCGAAGCTTTTCCTATACCCAAGCGGGTGGCGTACATTGTTAATAAAGAATGGGACAGGCCCGGTATACCTTTCGTACCTCCCCCCATATTTAAAAAATTGTTTCCTATAGTCGACCCCAGAAAGGACTTATGGCAGACAGTCCCCAAGGTCGAGGGGGCGGGTTCTACTCTAAACAAGCGCACCACTATACCCATAGAAGATTGTTGTGCTTTCCAAGATCCTATGGATAAAAAATTAGAAGGTTTGCTAAAAAAGATGTTTGTTCAGCAAGGTTACCTTCTACAACCAATTGCATGCATTGTCTCTGTCACTACAGCCGCGTGTTTCTGGTTCGATGAGCTAGAAAAGGCGATTATTAGTAATTCTTCTTCTTATGAGGAGATTATGGACAGAATTCGTGCTCTTAAATTGGCTAATTCTTTCACCCTAGACGCCACCTTGCAATTGGCTAGGTTAGCGGCGAAAAATTCTGGGTTTGCTATTGTGGCGCGCAGAGCGCTTTGGTTAAAATCTTGGTCAGCGGATGCGTCTTCCAAGAACAAATTGCTTGACATTCCTTTCAAGGGGAAAACACTGTTTGGCCCTGACTTGAAAGAGATTATCTCTGATATCACTGGGGGCAAGGGCCACGCCCTTCCTCAGGATAGGTCTTTCAAGGCCAAAAATAAACCTAATTTTCGTCCCTTTCGCAGAAACGGACCAGCCCCAAGGGCTATGTCCTCTAAGCAGGAGGGTAATACTTCTCAAGCCACTCCAGCCTGGAGACCAATGCAAGGCTGGAACAAAGGAAAGCAGGCCAAGAAACCTGCCACTGCTCCCAAGACAGCATGAGATGCGGGCCCCCGATCCGGGACCGGATTTGGTGGGGGGCAGACTCTCTCTCTTCACTCAGGCTTGGGCAAGAGATGTTCTGGATCCTTGGGCGCTAGAAATAGTCTCCCAAGGTTATCTTCTGGAAGTGATTCATCCTGTTCCATTAAAAGAACGAGGGATGGGGTTCTACTCCAATTTGTTCGTAGTTCCCAAAAAAGAGGGAACGTTCAGACCAATCTTAGATCTCAAGATCCTAAACAAGTTTCTCAAGGTTCCATCGTCCAAAATGGAAACCATTCGAACAATCCTTCCATCCAGGAAGGTCAATTCTTGACCACGGTGGATTTAAAGGATGCGTATCTACATATTCCTGTCCACAAGGAACATCATCGGTTCCTAAGGTTCGCATTCCTGGACAAGCATTTCCAGTTCGTGGCGCTTCCTTTCGGATTAGCCACTGCTCCAAGGATTTTCACAAAGGTACTAGGGTCCCTTCTGGCGGTGCTAAGACCAAGGGGCATTGCTGTAGTACCTTACTTGGACGACATTCTGATTCAAGCGTCGTCCCTTCCTCAAGCAAAGGCTCACACGGACATAGTCCTGGCCTTTCTCAGATCTCACGGATGGAAAGTGAACGTGGAAAAGAGTTCTCTATCTCCGTCGACAAGAGTTCCCTTCTTGGGAACAATAATAGACTCCTTAGAAATGAGGATTTTTCTGACAGAGACCAGAAAAACAAAACTTCTAAACTCTTGTCGGATACTTCATTCCGTTCCTCTTCCTTCCATAGCGCAGTGCATGGAAGTGATAGGTTTGATGGTAGCGGCAATGGACATAGTTCCTTTTGCACGCATTCATCTAAGACCATTACAACTGTGTATGCTCAGTCAGTGGAATGGGGACTATACAGTCTTGTCTCCGAAGATACAAGTAAATCAGAGGACCAGAGACTCACTCCGTTGGTGGCTGTCCCTGGACAACCTGTCACAAGGGGTGACCTCCCGCAGACCAGAGTGGGTCATTGTCACGACCGACGCCAGTCTGATGGGCTGGGGCGCGGTCTGGGGATCCCTGAAAGCTCAGGGTCTTTGGTCTCGGGAAGAATCTCTTCTACCGATAAATATTCTGGAACTGAGAGCGATATTCAATGCTCTCAAGGCTTGGCCTCAGCTAGCGAGGGCCAAGTTCATACGGTTTCAATCAGACAACATGACGACTGTTGCGTACATCAACCATCAGGGGGGAACAAGGAGTTCCCTGGCGATGGAAGAAGTGACCAAAATCATTCAATGGGCGGAGACTCGCTCCTGCCACCTGTCTGCTATCCACATCCCAGGAGTGGAAAATTGGGAAGCGGATTTTCTGAGTCGTCAGACATTGCATCCGGGGGAGTGGGAACTCCATCCGGAACTCTTTGCCCAAATCACTCAACTGTGGGGCATTCCAGACATGGATCTGATGGCCTCTCGTCAGAACTTCAAGGTTCCTTGCTACGGGTCCAGATCCAGGGATCCCAAGGCGACTCTAGTAGATGCACTAGTAGCACCTTGGACCTTCAAACTAGCTTATGTATTCCCGCCGTTTCCTCTCATCCCCAGGCTGGTAGCCAGGATCAATCAGGAGAGGGCGTCGGTGATCTTGATAGCTCCTGCGTGGCCACGCAGGACTTGGTATGCAGATCTGGTGAATATGTCATCGGCTCCACCATGGAAGCTACCTTTGAGACGAGACCTTCTTGTTCAAGGTCCGTTCGAACATCCGAATCTGGTCCCACTCCAGCTGACTGCTTGGAGATTGAACGCTTGATCTTATCAAAGCGAGGGTTCTCAGATTCTGTTATTGATACTCTTGTTCAGGCCAGAAAGCCTGTAACTAGAAAAATTTACCACAAAATTTGGAAAAAATATATCTGTTGGTGTGAATCTAAAGGATTCCCTTGGGACAAGGTTAAGATTCCTAAGATTCTATCCTTCCTTCGAGAAGGATTGGAAAAAGGATTATCTGCAAGTTCCTTGATGGGACAGATTTCTGCCTTGTCTGTGTTACTTCACAAAAAGCTGGCAGCTGTGCCAGATGTTCAAGCCTTTGTTCAGGCTCTGGTTAGAATCAAGCCTGTTTACAAACCTTTGACTCCTCCTTGGAGTCTCAACTTAGTTCTTTCAGTTCTTCAGGGGGTTCCGTTTGAACCCTTACATTCCGTTGATATTAAGTTATTATCTTGGAAAGTTTTGTTTTTGGTTGCAATTTCTTCTGCTAGAAGAGTTTCAGATTTATCTGCTCTGCAGTGTTCTCCTCCTTATCTGGTGTTCCATGCAGATAAGGTGGTTTTACGTACCAAAAGTTGTTTCTAACAAAAACATTAACCAGGAGATAGTCGTGCCTTCTCTGTGTCCGAAACCAGTTTCGAAGAAGGAACGTTTGTTGCACAATTTGGATGTTGTTCGCGCTCTAAAATTCTATTTAGATGCTACAAAGGATTTTAGACAAACATCTTCCTTGTTTGTTGTTTATTCTGGTAAAAGGAGAGGTCAAAAAGCAACTTCTACCTCTCTCTCTTTTTGGATTAAAAGCATCATCAGATTGGCTTACGAGACTGCCGGACGGCAGCCTCCTGAAAGGATCACAGCTCCTTCCACTAGGGCTGTGGCTTCCACATGGGCCTTCAAGAACGAGGCTTCTGTTGATCAGATATGTAGGGCAGCGACTTGGTCTTCACTGCACACTTTTACCAAATTTTACAAGTTTGATACTTTTGCTTCTTCTGAGGCTTTTTTTGGGAGAAAGGTTTTGCAAGCCGTGGTGCCTTCCATTTAGGTGACCTGATTTGCTCCCTCCCTTCATCCGTGTCCTAAAGCTTTGGTATTGGTTCCCACAAGTAAGGATGACGCCGTGGACCGGACACACCTATGTTGGAGAAAACAGAATTTATGTTTACCTGATAAATTACTTTCTCCAACGGTGTGTCCGGTCCACGGCCCGCCCTGGTTTTTTAATCAGGTCTGATAATTTATTTTCTTTAACTACAGTCACCACGGTATCATATGGTTTCTCCTATGCAAATATTCCTCCTTAACGTCGGTCGAATGACTGGGGTAGGCGGAGCCTAGGAGGGATCATGTGACCAGCTTTGCTGGGCTCTTTGCCATTTCCTGTTGGGGAAGAGAATATCCCACAAGTAAGGATGACGCCGTGGACCGGACACTCCGTTGGAGAAAGTAATTTATCAGGTAAACATAAATTCTGTTTTTTCTGACAGAGGCCAGAAAATCAAAACTTCTAAGCTCTTGTCAAGTACTTCATTCTGTTCTTCTTCCTTCCATAGCGCAGTGCATGGAAGTAATAGGTTTGATGGTTGCGGCTATGGACAATAGTTCCTTTTGCGCTAATTCATCTAAGACCATTACAACTGTGCATGCTCAGACAGTGGAATGGGGATTATACAGACTTGTCCCCGACGATCCAAGTAGATCAGAGGACCAGAGATTCACTCCGTTGGTGGCTGACCCTGGACAACCTGTCACAAGGGATGAGCTTCCGCAGACCAGAGTGGGTCATTGTCACGACCGACGCCAGTCTGGTGGGCTGGGGCGCGGTCTGGGAATCCCTGAAAGCTCAGGGTCTATGGTCTCGGGAAGAATCTCTTCTCCCGATAAACATTCTGGAACTGAGAGCGATATTCAATGCTCTCAAGGCTTGGCCTCAACTAGCAAAGGCCAAATTCATAAGGTTTCAATCAGACAACATGACGACTGTTGCATATATCAACCATCGGGGGGGAACAAGGAGTTCCCTGGCGATGGAAGAAGTGACCAAAGTAATTCAATGGGCGGAGATTCACTCCTGCCACTTGTCTGCAATCCACATCCCAGGAGTGGAAAATTGGGAAGCGGATTTTCTGAGTCGTCAGACATTTCATCCGGGGGAGTGGGAACTCCATCCGGAAATCTTTGCCCAAATAACTCAATTATGGGGCATTCCAGACATGGATCTGATGGCGTCTCGTCAGAACTTCAAGGTTCCTTGCTACGGGTCCAGATCCAGGGATCCCAAGGCGACTCTAGTAGATGCACTAGTAGCGCCCTGGACCTTCAACCTAGCTTATGTATTCCCACCGTTTCCTCTCATTCCCAGGCTGGTAGCCAGGATCAATCAGGAGAGGGCTTCGGTGATCTTGATAGCTCCTGCGTGGCCACGCAGAACTTGGTATGCAGACCTGGTGAATATGTCATCGGCTCCACCATGGAAGCTACCTTTGAGACGGGACCTTCTTGTTCAAGGTCCGTTCGAACATCCGAATCTGGCCTCACTCCAACTGACTGCTTGGAGATTGAACGCTTGATTTTATCAAAGCGTGGGTTCTCAGATTCTGTCATTGATACTCTCATTCAGGCTAGAAAGCCTGTAACTAGAAAAATTTACCATAAAGTATGGAAAAAATATATCTGTTGGTGCGAATCTAAAGGATTCCCATGGAACAAGATAAAAATTCCTAAGATTCTATCCTTTCTACAAGAGGGTTTGGAGAAAGGATTATCTGCAAGTTCTTTGAAGGGACAGATTTCTGCTTTATCTGTTTTACTTCACAAAAAGCTGGCGGCTGTGCCAGATGTTCAAGCTTTTGTTCAGGCTCTGGTTAGAATCAAGCCTGTTTACAAACCTTTGACTCCTCCTTGGAGTCTCAATTTAGTTCTTTCAGTTCTTCAAGGGGTTCCGTTTGAACCCTTACATTCCGTAGATATTAAGTTATTATCTTGGAAAGTTTTGTTCTTGGTTGCAATTTCTTCTGCTAGAAGAGTTTCAGAGTTATCTGCTCTGCAGTGTTCTCCTCCTTATCTGGTGTTCCATGCAGATAAGGTGGTTTTGCGTACTAAACCTGGTTTTCTTCCGAAAGTTGTTTCTAACAAAAATATTAACCAGGAGATAGTTGTGCCTTCTTTGTGTCCGAATCCAGTTTCAAAGAAGGAACGTTTGTTGCACAATTTGGATGTAGTTCGTGCTCTAAAATTCTATTTAGTGGCTACAAAGGATTTCAGACAAACATCTTCCTTGTTTGTTGTTTATTCTGGTAAAAGGAGAGGTCAAAAAGCAACTTCTACCTCTCTCTCTTTTTGGCTTAAAAGCATCATCCGATTGGCTTATGAGACTGCCGGACGGCAGCCTCCTGAAAGAATCACAGCTCACTCCACTAGGGCTGTGGCTTCCACATGGGCCTTCAAGAACGAGGCTTCTGTTGATCACATATGTAAGGCAGCGACTTGGTCTTCACTGCACACTTTTACCAAATTTTACAAATTTTATACTTTTGCTTCTTCGGAGGCTGTTTTTGGGAGAAAGGTTTTGCAAGCCGTGGTGCCTTCCATCTAGGTGACCTGATTTGCTCCCTCCCATCATCCGTGTCCTAAAGCTTTGGTATTGGTTCCCACAAGTAAGGATGACGCCGTGGACCGGACACACCTATGTTGGAGAAAACAGAATTTATGCTTACCTGATAAATTACTTTCTCCAACGGTGTGTCCGGTCCACGGCCCGCCCTGGTTTTTTAATCAGGTCTGATGAATTATTTTCTCTAACTACAGTCACCACGGTATCATATGATTTCTCCTATGCATATTCCTCCTTTACGTCGGTCGAATGACTGGGGAAGGCGGAGCCTAGGAGGGATCATGTGACCAGCTTTGCTGGGCTCTTTGCCATTTCCTGTTGGGGAAGAGAATATCCCACAAGTAAGGATGACGCCGTGGATCGGACACACCGTTGGAGAAAGTAATTTATCAGGTAAGCATAAATTCTGTTATTTTGAGAAAATTGGATATTTTGTTTAAAAAAAAATTTTTAATTTTTTTGTTACATTTTGCAAGATGTCTCAAACTGATCTTGCCTCTGATGTTACTGTAGGAACCAAGCTGCCTAAACACAATTTTACCAAAGCTAAGTGTGTATGTTGTAATTGAGCTGATCTTCTTCAACTCAAATATGTGGCACTTGTTAATAAAAATTATTATATGCTGATAATATTTCTATAAGTACAAGTACATCTACTGTTAAACCTTCACAGTCTAATGTACATGATATTCCTGTAGATATAAAAGATTATATTGCTGCAGCCATAGAGAAGGCTATGACTGCTATTTCGCCTTCAAATAAACGTAAAAGGTCTCTACTAACTTCTCATAAATCTGATGAAATTTGTATTGATCAACAGCATACTGAAGTATCTTCTGCTGATGAGGATTTCTCTGGCTCAGATGATCCTGCTTCATGGACTGAAATTGATAAATCATCCTTTCTTTTTAAGATGGAATATATCCATTCTTTGTTAAAGGAAGTATTGTTTACTTTGGGTATTGAGGAATCTAGTCCTCTTGATAACAAGAATAGCAAACATTTGAATTCTGTTTTTAAAACTTCTGAGGTTACTCCTGAAGTTTTTCCTATTTCAAATGCTATCTCTCATATGTTTGCTAAGGAATGGTCTAAACTTGGTGCTTCTTTTAACCCTTCTTCTAGGTTTAAAAAGCTATATCATTTAACTGTGGATAATTTAGAGTTTTGGGGAAAAGTCCCTAAGGTTGATGGGGCTGTTTCTACTCTTGCCAAAAGTACTACTATTCCTATGGAAAATAGTACTTACTTTAAAGGGACAGTCTACACCAGAATTTTTATTCTTTTAAAAGATAGATAATCCCTTGTATTACCCATTTCCCAGTTTTGCATAACCAACACAGTTATAATTATATAATTTTAACCTCTGTGATTATCTTGTATCTAAGCCTCTGCAAACTGCCCCTTTTTCAGTTCTTTTGACAGACTTGCAGTCTAGCCAATCAGTGTCTGCTCCCAGATAACTTCTCGTGCAAGAGCACAGTGTTATCTATATGAAATACGTGAACTAACACCCTCTAGTGCTGAAAACTGTTAAAATGCAGTCTGAAAGAGGTGGGCTTCAAGGTCTAAGAAATTAGCATATGAACCTCCTAGGTTAAGCTTTCAACTAAGAATACCAAGAGAACAAAGCAAAATTGGTGATAAAAGTAAATTGGAAAATTGTTTAAAATTACATGCTCTATCTGAATCATGAAAGTTTATTTTGGCCTAAACTGTCCCTTTAAGGATCCTTTAGATAGGAAGATTGAATCCTATCTTAGAAAAGCATATTTACATACTGGCTATATTCTTAGACCTGCCATTTCTATGGCTGATGTTGTTGCTGCTTCAACTTTTTGGTTGGACAGCTTAGCTAAACAGTTAACAGACCCTGAATTGTCTAGCATTGTTCTTTTACTTCGCCATGCTAATCATTTAATTTGTGATGCTATATTTGATGTCATTAAGATTGATATTAAGTCTATGTCTTTAGCTATTCTTACTAGAAGAGCTTAATGGCTTAAATCTTGGAATGCTGATATGGTGTCTAAATCTAGATTACTATCTATATCATTTCAGGGTAGTAATTTATTTGGTTCTCAATTGGATTCTATTATCTCCACTATCACTGGGGGAAAATTAGTTTTTCTGCCCCAAAATAAGAAATATATGGGTAAATTTAAAGCTCCCAATCGTTTTTGTCCATTTCGTCAGAATAGAGAACAAAAGACCTCTCCTTCCCCAAAGGCCTCTGGCTCTAATTGGAGACCATCTCCGAATTGGAATAAATCCAAGCCTTATAAAAAAAACAAATCCAGCGCCTAAGACTGCATGAAGGTGCGGCCCTCAAACCAGTTCAACTGGTGGGGGGCAGATTTAAATTATTTCAACACATTTGGACAGTTTCTGTTCAAAATCAGTGGATTCAGAATATTGTTTCTCAGGGGTATCGAATAGGTTTCAGAATAAGACCTCCTATGGGAAGATTCTTTCTTTTTCATGTTCCAGCAAACACTGTGAAAGCTCAGGATTTTTGGAAATGTGTTTCCGACCTAGAGCTTTCAGGGGTGATTGTTCCAGTTCCTCTGCAGGAACGGGGTTTGGGTTTTTAGTCAAATCTGTTCATTGTCCCAAAGAAAGAAGATTCGTTCAAACCAAATCTGGATCTGACATTTTTAAATCGTTTTGTAAGAGTCCCAACTCAAGATGGTGACTATAAAGGACTATTCTGCCTTTTGTTCAGAAAGGTCATTTTATGTGCACAATAGACTTACAGGATGCTTATCTTCACATTCCAATTCATCCAGACCACTATCGTTTTCTGAGATTCTCTTTTCTAGACAAGCATTACCAATTTGTCGCTCTTCCGTTTGGCCTAGCGACAAAGGTTCTCAGTGCCCTTCTATTTGTAATCAGAGAGCAGGGTATTGCGGTGTTTCCTTATTTGGACGATATCTTGGTACTAGCTCAATCTTTTCATTTAGCAGAATCTCACACGAAACAAGTGTGGTTTCTTCAAAAACATGGTTGGAGGATCAATTAACAAGAGTTTCTTGATTCCTCAGACAAGGGTCACCTTTTTAGGTTTCCAGATAAATTCAGTGTCCATGACTTCTCTGACAGACGAGACGAATGAAGTTAGTTTTAGCTTGTCTAAACCTTCAGTCTCTATCATTCCATTCAGTCGCTATGTGCATGGAAGTTTTAGGTCTCATGACTGCAGCATGGGACGTGATCCCCTTTGCTCGTTTTCATATGAGGCCTCTACAGCTTTGCATGTTGCACCAATGGTGCAGGGATTATACTCAGATATCACAACTGATATACTTAAATCCCAACACTCAACTCTCTCTGACTTGGTGGTTAGACCATCACCCTATTGTTCAAGGGGCCTCATTTGTTCGTCCTACCTGGACTGTGATCACAACAGATGCAAGTCTTACAGGTTGGGGAGCTGTCTGGGGGTCGCTGACAGCACAAGGGGTTTGGAAACCTCAAGAGGGGAGGTTACCAATCAATATTTTAGAACTCCGTGCTATTTTCAGGGCTCTTCAGGCGTGGCCTCTATTGAAGAGAGAACTTTACATTTGTTTTAAAACAGACAATATCACAACAGTGGCATATGCCAATCATCAAGGAGGGACTTGCAGTACTTCAGCAATGAAGGAAGTATCTCAGATACTTTCTTGGGTGGAATCCAACTCTTGTCAAATTTCTGCAATTCATATCCAATTGGGAAGCGGATTATCTCAGCCGACAGACTTTACATCCGGGGAAGTGGTCTCTCCATCCAGATGTGTTTTTTCAGGATCTCAAATCTCTACATTTGAAGGCATGGAAATTGAACGCTTAGTACTTAGTCATATAGGTTTCTCTGTGATGAGAGCACTATGATACAGGCTTGTAAGTCTGTTTCAAGGAAAATTTATCATTGGGTTTGGAAAACCTATATTTCATGGTGTTCCACACATAATTATTCCTGGCATTCTTTCAGAATTCCTAGGATTTTACAGTTTCTTCATTATGGTTTGGATTAGGGTTTGTCTGCAAATACTTTGAAAGGTCAAATTTCTGCTCTTTATGTCTTATTTCATAGAAAGATTGCTAAACTTCCTGATATTCACTGTTTTGTTCAGGCTTTGATTCATATCAAACCTGTTATTAAATCTATTTCTCCTCCTTGGAGTCTCAATTTGGTTTTGAAGTTTTTACAGGTTCCTCCTTTTGAGCCTATGCATTCTCTGGATATTAAATTACTTTCTTGGAAAGTGTTATTTATTTTGGCCATCTCTTCTGCTAGAAGAGTTTCTGAATTGTCTGCTCTCTCTTGTGAGTCTCCTTATCTGATTTTCCATCAAGATAAAGCTGTTTTGCGGACTTCATTTCAATGTTTGCCTAAAGTTGTGAATTGTAACAACATCAATAGGGAGTTTGTTGTTCCTTTTTTGTGTCCTAATCCTAAGAATACTTTTGAAAGGTTTTTACATTCTTTGGCTGTAGTAAGAGCTTTGAAATATAATGTTGAGGCTACTAAAGATTTCAGAACGATTTATAGTCTGTCTTGGTTTTTTTCTGGCTCCAGGAAAGGTCAGAAGGCCTCTATTTGTCTGGCATCTTGGTTGAGTTTTTAGATTCACAAAGCTTATTTGGAGGCGGGGCAGTCTCCGCCTCAGCGAATTACAGCTCATTCTACGAGATCAGTTGCCACTTCTTGGGCTTTCAAGAATGAAGCTTCAGTTGATCAAATTTGCAAAGCAGCAACTTGGTCTTCTTTGCAAACTTTTACTAAATTTTACCATTTTGATGTATTTGCTTATTCTGAAGCAGTCTTTGGTAGAAAGGTTCTTCAGGCAGTTGTCTGTTTGATTCTAGTGCCTTTGATTTGAGTTTTTTTGAAATTTTTTAAGAAAACGTAATTATTATTTGGATTTAATTTCTCAGCAGATTTAGCTGTTGTTATTTTATCCCTCCCTCTCTAGTGACTCGTGGTTTTCCACATCTTGGGTATTATATCCCATACGTCACTAGCTCATGGACTCTTGCCACTTACATGAAAGAAAACATAATTTATGTAAGAACTTACCTGATAAATTCATTTATTTCATAGTGGCAAGAGTCCATGAGACCCACCCTATTTCTTTCATGTAATTGGCAAGATTCCATGAGCTAGTGACGTATGGGATATACATTCATACCAGGAGGGGCAAAGTTTGCCAAACCTCAAAATGCCTATAAATACACCCCCCACCACACCCACAATTCAGTTTTACAAACTTTGCCTCCTATGGAGGTGGTGAAGTAAGTTTGTGCTAGATTTCTACGTTGATATGCGCTTCTCAGCATGCTGAAGCCCGGTTCCTCTCTGAGTGCAGTGAATGACAGAGGGATGTGAAGGGAGTATTACCTATTGAATTCAATGGTCATCCTAACGGGGATCTATTTCATAGGTTCTCTGTTATCGGTCGTAGAGATTCATCTCCTACCTCCCTTTTCAGATCAACGATATACTCTTATATACCATTACCTCTACTGATTCTCGTTTCAGCACTGGTTTAGCTATCTACTTTATGTATATGAGTGTGTTTTGGTAAGTATGTTTTCTTTTATTTAAGACACTCTCAGCTATGGTTTGGCACTTTATATGTAAAGTTCTAAATATATGTTTGTACTTATATTTTCCATGATTCAGGTTAATCAGTATATTTCCTTCTTACAGACTGTCAGTTTCATTTTGGGAAATGCATATATATAAAAAAAAAAAAAATCTTACCTGAAAATTTTCAAATTGACACTCTTTTCTGATTTGCGGGCTGTTAGGCTCGCGGGAGCGCAAAATGCTATAATTTATTGCGTCATTCTTGGCACAAGAATTACGTTTGTTGACGTAATTTCGTTATTTCCGGCGTCTTAGTTGTCGCCGAGAGTTTTTAACGTAGTTGCGTCATCTATGACGCTCATGATTGTTGCAGACGTTCTTGGTGCCAAAAAATATTTTGTCAGTTGTGGGTGTCATACTTGGCGCCAGATTTTTTACATTATTTAAGTCCTTATTTCATTTTGCTTCTGGTTTCCAGAGGCTTATTTTGTTTGTATTTTTTCCCATTCCTGAAACTGTCATAAGGAAATTGATAATTTTGCTTTATATGTTATTTTTTTTGTATTACATATTGCAAGATGTCTCAATCTGACCCTGTCTCAGAATCTACTATTGGAATCCTGCTGCCTGATGTCGGTTCTACCAAAGCTAAGTGCATTTGTTGTAAACTTGTGGTTACTGTTCCTCTGGCTGTAGTTTGTGTTAGTTGTCATGATAAACTTTCAAATGCAGACAATATTTCCATTAGTAGTAATCCATTACCTGTTGTTGTTCCTTCAACATCTAATGTTCAGGATATTCCTGTTAATGTGAGATAATTTGTTTCTAATTCCATTCAGAAGGCTTTGTCTGTCATACCACCTTCTAATAAACGTAAAAGGTCTTTTAAAACTTCTCATACATTTGATGAATTTTTAAATGACCGACAGCATTCTGATTTATCTATCTCTGATGAGGATCTATCTGGTTCAGAAGATTCTACCTCAGATATTGACACTGACAAATCTTCATATTTATTTAAAATGGAGTATATTCGTTCCTTATTAAAAGAGGTGTTGATTGCATTAGCTATGGAGGAGACTAGTCCTCTTGATATTAAAACCAGTAAACGTTTAAATTTGGTTTTTAAACCTCATGTAGTTATTCCAGAGATTGTTCCAGTTCCTGTTGCTATTTCAGATGTAATTTCTAGGGAATGGAATAGACTGGGTACTTCTTTTACTCCTTCAAGGTTTAAGAAACCAACTGATAGATTGGAGTTTTGGGAAAAGATCCCCAAAGTTGATGGGGCCATCTCTACTCTTGCTAAACGTACTACTATTCCTACGGCAGATAGTACTTCTTTTAAAGTTCCTTTAGATAGGAAACTTGAATCTTATCTAAGGAAGGCTTATTTATGTTCAGGTCATCTTCTTAGGCTTGCTATTTCCTTGGCTGATGTTGCTGCTGCTTCAACTTTTTGGTTTGAAACTTTAGCACAACAAGTACCAGATCATAATGTGTATAGCATTGTTAAGCTAATTCAACATGCTAATAATTTCATTTGTGATGCCATTTCTCTTGTAAGGTGTATCCAGTCCACGGATCATCCATTACTTGTGGGATATTCTCATTCCCAACAGGAAGTTGCAAGAGGACACCCACAGCAGAGCTGTCTATATAGCTCCTCCCCTAACTGCCATATCCAGTCATTCTCTTGCAACTCTCAACAAACATGGAGGTAGTAAGAGAGAAGTGGTGAAATGTAGCTGTTATTTTACTTCAATCAAAAGTTTATTTTTTTTAAATGGTACCGGAGTTGTACTATTTTGTTCCAGGCAGAAAAATAGAAGAATCTGCCTGTGATTTCTATGATCTTAGCAGGTTGTAACTAAGATCCATTGCTGTTCTCACACATGACTGAAGAGAGAGATAACTTCAGCGGGGGAATGGCGTGCAGGTTATCCTGCTATGAGGTATGTGCAGTTAAGATTTTTCTAGAAGATGTGAATGCTAGAAAATGTTGCTGATGCCAAATTTATGTAAGGTAAGCCTGAATACAGTGATTTAATAGCGACTGGTATCATGCTTGCTTTCTGAGGTAATACTCTTTTATATTTGCAATATAAAACGTTTGCTGGCATGTTTAAACATTTTTATATATACTTTGGTGATAAAACTTTATTGGGGCCTAGTTTTTTCCACATGGCTGGCTTAAATTTGCCTAGAAACAGTTTCCTGAGGCTTTCCACTGTGTTACTATGAGTGGGAGGGGCCTAATTTAGCGCTTTTTTGCGCAGTAACTTTTACAGACTGAGACATCCAGCTTCCTCCAGGAGTCCTCTGAATGCTATAGGACATCTCTAAAGGGCTCTTAGGCTTTCCAAAATCGTTTGTTGGGGAAGGTAGGCCCACAGCAAGGCTGTGGCAGTTTGGTGTGACTGTTAAAAAACGTCTATATCGTTTTTTTGATCCGTTTTTTGAACTAAGGGGTTAATCATCCATTTGCAAGTGGGTGCAATGCTCTGTTAGCTTATTATACACACTGTAAAAATTTCGTTTGATTTACTGCATTTTTTCACTGTTTTTCAAATTCTGACAAAATTTGTTTCTCTTAAAGGCACAGTACCGTTTCTTATATTTGCTTGTTAACTTGATTTAAAGTGTTTTCCAAGTTTACTAGTCTCATTGCTAGTCTGTACAAACATGTCTGACATAGAGGAAACTCCTTGTTCATTATGTTTAAAAGCCATGGTGGAACCCCCTCTTAGAATGTGTACCAAATGTACTGATTTCACTTTAAGCAATAAAGATCATATCCTGTCTTTAAAAAATTTATCACCAGAGGAATCTGACGAGGGGGAAGTTATGCCGACTAACTCTCCCCACGTGTCAGATCTTTTGACTCCCGTTCAAGGGACTCACGCTCAAATGGCGCCAAGTACATCTAGAACGCCCATAGCGTTTACTTTACAAGACATGGCGGCAGTCATGGATAATACACTGTCAGCGGTATTAGCCAGACTACCTGAATTTAAAGGAAAGCGAGATAGCTCTGGTGTTAGACGAAATACAGAGCATACTGACGCTTTAAGAGCTATGTCTGATACTGCCTCACAATATGCAGAAGCTGAAGAAGGAGAGCTTCTTTCTGTGGGTGATGTTTCTGACTCAGGGAAGATGATGCAACCTGATTCTGATATCTCTACATTTAAATTTAAGCTTGAACACCTCCGCAAGTTACTCAGGGAGGTTTTAGCTGCTCTGAATGACTGTGATACAATTGCAGTGCCAGAGAAATTGTGTAGACTGGATAAATACTATGCAGTGCCGGTGTGCACTGATGTTTTTCCAATACCTAAAAGGTTTACAGAAATTATTACTAAGGAATGGGATAGACCAGGTGTGCCGTTCTCTCCCCCTCCTATTTTTAGAAAAATGTTTCCAATAGAGACAGTTCCTAAGGTGGAGCAGTTTCTACTCTAGCAAAGCGTACTACTATCCCTGTCGAGGACAGTTGTGCTTTCTTAGATCCAATGGATAAAAAGATAGAGGGTTACCTTAAGAAAATGTTTATTCAACAAGGTTTTATCCTACAGCCCCTTGCATGCATTGCTCCTGTAGCGTTCTGGTTTGAGTCTCTGTAAGAGGCTTTACAGGTAGCGACTCCATTGGATGACATACTTGACAAGCTTAGAGCACTTAAGCTAGCCAATTCTTTTGTTTCTGATGCCATTGTTCATTTGACTAAACTAACGGCTAAGAATTCTGATTTTGCTATCCAGGCGCGCAGAGCGCTATGGCTTAAATCATGGTCAGCTGACGTTACTTCAAAGTCTAAGCTGCTTAACATTCCCTTCAAGGGCAGACCCTATTCGGGCCTGGTTTGAAGGAGATTATTGCTGATATAACTGGAGTAAAAGGTCATGCCCTTCCTCAGGATAGGTCCAAGTCAAGGGCCAAACAGTCTAATTTTCGTGCCTTTTGAAACTTCAAGGCAAATGCGGCATCAACTTCCTCTAATGCAAAACAAGAGGGAACTTTTGCTCAGTCCAAGACGGTCTGGAGACCTAACCAGACCTGGAACAAGGGTAAGTAGGCCAAAAAGCCTGCTGCTGCCTCTAAGACAGCATGAAGGAACGGCCCTCTATCCGGTAACGGATCTAGTAGGGGGCAGACTTTTGCTCTTCGCCCAGGCGTGGGCAAGAGAAGTCCAGGATCCCTGGGCGTTGGAAATTATATCCCAGGGATATCTTCTGGACTTCAAGGCTTCCCCCCCAAAAGGGAGATTTCACCTTTCACAATTATCTGCAAACCAGATAAAGAGAGAGGCATTCTTACACTGTGTACAAGACCTCCTAGTTATGGGAGTGATCCATCCAGTTCCAAAGGAGGAACAGGGACAGGGATTTTACTCAAATCTGTTTGTAGT
This sequence comes from Bombina bombina, assembly GCF_027579735.1. Lineage (NCBI taxonomy): Eukaryota > Metazoa > Chordata > Amphibia > Anura > Bombinatoridae > Bombina > Bombina bombina. The sequence goes on from NC_069504.1 coordinate 914,643, forward strand.
TCCCAAAAAAGAGGGAACCTTCAGACCAATTTTGGATCTAAAGATCTTAAACAAATTCCTCAGAGTTCCATCATTCAAGATGGAGACTATTCGTACCATCCTACCTATGATCCAGGAGGTTCAATACATGACTACAGTGGATTTAAAGGATGCTTATCTTCACATTCCGATACACAAAGATCATCATCGGTTTCTCAGGTTTGCCTTCCTAGACAGGCATTACCAGTTTGTAGCTCTTCCCTTTGGGTTAGCTACAGCCCCAAGAATTTTTACGAAGGTTCTGGGGTCGCTTCTGGCGGTCCTAAGGCCGCGGGGCATAGCAGTGGCCCCTTATTTAGAAGACATCCTGATTCAGGCGTCAAACTTCCAAATTGCCAAGTCTCATACGGACATAGTGTTGGCATTTCTGAGGTCGCATGGGTGGAAGGTGAACGAGGAAAAGAGTTCTCTATCCCCCCCTCACAAGAGTTTCCTTCCTAGGGACTCTGATAGATTCTGTAGAAATGAAAATTTACCTGACGGAGTCCAGGTTATCAAAACTTCTAAATTCCTGCCGTGTTCTTTATTCCATTCCTTGCCCTTCGGTGGCTCAGTGCATGGAAGTAATCGGCTTAATGGTAGCGGCAATGGACATAGTTACGTTTGCACGCCTACATCTCAGACCGCTGCAACTCTGCATGCTCAGTCAGTGGAATGGGGATTACACAGATTTGTCCCCTCTACTAAATCTGGATCAAGAGACCAGGGATTCTCTTCTCTGGTGGCTATCTCGGGTCCATCTGTCCAAAGGTATGACCTTTCGCAGGCCAGATTGGACAATTGTAACGACAGATGCCAGCCTTCTAGGTTGGGGTGCAGTCTGGAACTCCCTGAAGGCTCAGGGATCGTGGACTCAGGAGGAGTCACTCCTTCCAATAAACATTCTGGAACTAAGAGCGATATTCAATGCTCTTCAGGCTTGGCCTCAGCTAGCGACAATGAGGTTCATCAGATTTCATTCGGACAACATCACGACTGTGGCTTACATCAACCATCAAGGGGGAACAAGGAGTTTCCTAGCGATGTTAGAAGTCTCAAAGATAATTCGCTGGGCAGAGATTCACTCTTGCCACCTATTAGCTATCCATATCCCAGGTGTAGAGAACTGGGAGGCGGATTTTCTAAGTCGACAGACTTTTCATCCGGGGGAGTGGGAACTCCATCCGGAGGTGTTTGCACAATTGGTTCATCGTTGGGGCAAACCAGAACTGGATCTCATGGCGTCTCGCCAGAACGCCAAGCTTCCTTGTTACGGATCCAGGTCCAGGGACCCCAAGGCAACGCTGATAGATGCTCTAGCAGCGCCTTGGTCCTTCAACCTGGCTTATGTGTTTCCACCGTTTCCTCTGCTCCCTCGTCTGATTGCCAAAATCAAGCAGGAGAGAGCATCAGTGATCTTGATAGCGCCTGCGTGGCCACGCAGGACTTGGTATGCAGATCTGGTGGACATGTTTTCCACCAAGGACTCTGCCGCTGAGACAGGACCTTCCACTTCAAGGTCCTTTCAACCATCTGACTGCCTGGAGATTGAACGCTTGATTTTATCAAAGCGTGGTTTCTCCGAGTCAGTCATTGATACCTTAATTCATGCATGAAAGCCTGTCACCAGGAAAATCTATCATAATATATGGAGTAAATATCTTTATTGGTGTGAATCCAAGGGCTACTCATGGAGTAAGGTCAGGATTCCCAGGATATTATCTTTTCTCCAAGAAGGATTGGAGAAAGGATTGTCAGCTAGTTCCTTAAAGGGACAGATTTCTGCGCTATCTATTCTTTTGCACAAGCGTCTGGCGGATGTCCCAGACGTTCAGGCATTTTGTCAGGCTTTAGTTAGAATCAAGCCTGTGTTTAAACCTGTTGCTCCACCTTGGAGCTTAAATTTGGTTCTTAAAGTTCTTCAAGGGGTTCCGTTTGAACCTCTTCATTCCATAGATATCAAACTTTTATCTTGGAAAGTTCTTTTTTTGGTAGCTATTTCCTTGGCTCGTAGAGTTTCCGAGTTATCTGCCTTACAATGTGATTCTCCTTATCTGATCTTCCATGCAGATAAGGTAGTTCTGCGTACCAAACCTGGGTTTTTACCTAAGGTGGTATCTAATAAGAATATCAATCAAGAGATTGTTGTTCTGTCTTTGTGTCCTAATCCTTCTTCAAAGAAGGAACGTCTATTACACAATCTGCACGTGGTTCGTGCTTTAAAGTTTTACTTACAAGCTACTAAAGATTTTCGTCAAACATCTGCTTTGTTGTCTACTCTGGACAGAGGAGAGGTCAAAAGGCTTTTGCAACCTCTCTTTCTTTTTGGCTAAGAAGCATAATCCGCTTAGCCTATGAGACTGCTGGCCAGCAGCCTCCAGAAAGGATTACAGCTCATTCTACTAGAGCTGTGGCTTCCACATGGGCCTTTAAAAATGAGGCTTCTGTTGAACAGATTTGCAAGGCGGCGACTTGGTCTTCGCTTCATACTTTTTCAAAATTCTACAAATTTGATACTTTTGCTTCTTCGGAGGCTATTTTTGGGGGAGAGGTTTTACAGGCAGTGGTACCTTCCGTTTAAGTACCTGCCTTGTCCCTCCCTTCATCGGTGTACTTTAGCTTTGGTATTGGTATCCCACAAGTAATGGATGATCCGTGGACTGGATACACCTTACAAGAGAAAACATAATTTATGCTTACCTGATAAATTTATTTCTCTTGTGGTGTATCCAGTCCACGGCCCACCCTGTCATTTTAAGGCAGGTATTTTTTAATTTTAAGCTACAGTCACCAATGCACCCTATGGTTTCTCCTTTCTCTGTTTGTTTTCGGTCGAATGACTGGATATGGCAGTTAGGGGAGGAGCTATATAGACAGCTCTGCTGTGGGTGTCCTCTTGCAACTTCCTGTTGGGAATGAGAATATCCCACAAGTAATGGATGATCCGTGGACTGGATACACCACAAGAGAAATAAATTTATCAGGTAAGCATAAATTATGTTTTTTGATATCATTAGAATTGATGTCAGATATGTCTTTAGCTATATTAGCTAGAAGAGCTTTATGAGGCCCATTTATCAAAGGGCTTGCGGACCTGATCCAACACTGCGGATCAGGTCCGCAAGACCTCGCTAAATGCGGAGAGCAATACGCTCTCCACATTTAACATTGCACCAGCAGCTCACAAGAGCTGCTGGTGCAACGCCGCCCCCTGCTGACTCGCGGCCAATCGGCCGCCAGCAGGGAGCTGTCAATCAACCCGATCGTATTCGATCGGGTTGATTTCCGGCGGTTCCTGTCCGCCTGCTCAGAGCAGGCGGACAGGGTTATGAAGCAGCGGTCTTTAGACCGCTGCTTCATAACTTGTGTTTCTGGCGAGTCTGAAGACTCGCCAGAAACACGGCCCTTCAAGCTCCATACGGAGCTTGATAAATGGGCCTGTATGGCTTAAATCTTGGAATGCTGATATGACTTCTAAATCAACGTTGCTATCTCTCTCTTTCCAAGGTAATAAATTATTTGGTTCTCAGTTGGATTCTATTATTTCAACTGTCACTGGGGGGAAGGGAGATTTTTTGCCTCAGGATAAAAAATCTAAGGTAAATTTAGGGCTGCTAACCGTTTTCGTTCCTTTCGTCAGAATAAGGAACAGAAACCTGACCCTTCCCCTAAGGGAACGGTTTCAAATTGGAAGCCTTCTCCAGTCTGGAATAAATCCAAGCCATTTAAAAATTCAAAATCGGCCCCCAAGTCCGCATGAAGGTGCGGCCCTCATTCCAGCGCAGCTGGTAGGGGGCAGACTAAGATTTTACAAGGATGTTTGGATCAATTCAATCCAAAATCATTGGATTCAGAACATTGTTTCTCAAGGGTACAGAATAGGTTTCAAAGTAAGGCTGCCTGTGAGAAGTTTCTTTCTCTCACGCATTCCAGTGAACCCAGTAAAGGCTCAGGCTTTCCTGAAGTGTGTTTCAGACCTGGAGTTATCCGAGGTAATTGTGCCAGTTCCTTTTCAGGAACGGGGTCTGGGGTTTTATTCAAATCTGTTCATTATTCCAAAGAAGGAGAATTCTTTCAGACCAGTTCTGGATCTAAAAATTTTGAATCGTTATTTAAGAATACCAACATTCAAGATGGTGACTATAAGGACTATTCTACCTTTTGTTCAGCCAAGGGCATTATATGTCCACAATAGACTTACAGGATGCATATCTTCATATTCCGATTCATCCAGATCACTATCAGTTCCTGAGATTCTCTTTTCTATACAAGCACTACCAATTTGTTGCTCTTTCTTTTGGCCTAGCAACAGCTCCAAGGATCTTTTCAAAGGTTCTCGGTGCCCTACTCTCTGTAATCGGAGAGCGGGGTATTGCGGTGTTTCCTTATTTGGACGATATCTTGGTACTTGCTCAAGTCTTTACATTCTGCAGAATCTCACACAAATCAACTAGTGTTGTTTCTTCAAATACATGGTTGGAGGATCGATTTACCAAAAAGTTACATGATTCCTCAGACAAGGGTGACCTTTTTAGGATTCCAAATAAATTCAGTATCCATGACTTTGTCTCTAACAGACAAACACGTCTGAAATTGGTTTCAGCTTGTCGGAACCTTCAGTTTCAATCATTCCCTTCAGTAGCTATATGCATGGAGGTTTTAGGTCTCATGACTGCAGCATCGGACGCGATCCCCTTTGCTCGTTTTCACATGAGACCTCTTCAGCTTTGTATGCTGAGCCAATGGTGCAGGGATTATACAAAGATATCACAATTAATATCCTTAAATCCCAATGTTCGACTATCTCTGACTTGACGGTTAGATCACCATTGTTTAGTTCAAGGGGCCTCTTTTGTTAGTCCAGCCTGGACTGTGATCACAACAGATGCGAGTCTTTCAGGTTGGGGAGCTGTCTGGGGATCTCTGACAGCGCAGGGGGTTTGGAAATCTCAAGAGGCGAGATTACCAATCAATATTTTGGAACTCCGTGTGATTCTCAGAGCTCTTCAGTTTTGGCCTCTTCTGAAGAAAGAACCGTTTATTTGTTTTCAGACAGACAATGTCACAACCGTGGCATATGTCAATCATCAAGTTGGGACTCACAGTCCTCAAGCTATGAAAGAAGTATCTCGGATACTTGCATGGGCGGAATCCAGCTCCTGTCTAATTTCTGCGGTCCATATCCCAAGTATAGACAATTGGGAAGCGGATTATTTCAGTCGCCAGACTTTACATCCGGATGAGTGGTCTCTTCACCCAGATGTGTTTTTTCAGATTGTTCAGATGTGGGGGCTTCCAGAAATAGATTTGATGGCTTCTCATCTAAACAGGAAACTTCCCAGGTATCTGTCAAGGTCCAGGGATCCTCAGGCGGAAGCAGTGGATGCGTTGACACTTCCTTGGAGTTATCAACCTGCTTATATCTTTCCGCCTCTAGTTCTTCTTCCAAGAGTGTACTGCTGGTGGCTCCAGCATGGCCACACAGGTTTTGGTACGCGGATCTTGTTTGGATGTCCAGTTGCCAACCTTGGCCACTTCCGTTAAAGGGACAGTAAAGTAAAAAAAAAATCTTTCATGTTTTAAATAGGGCATGTAATTTTAAACAACTTTCCAATTTACTTTTATTACCAATTTTGCTTTGTTCTCTTGGTATTCTTAGTTGAAAGCTAAATCTAGGAGGTTCATGTGCTAATTTCTTAGACCTTGAAGACTGCCTCTAATCGGAAAGCATTTTGACAGTTTTTCACCACTAGAGGGCGTTAGTTCATGTGTTTCATATAGATAACATTGAACTCCGGCATGTGAAGCTCCTAAGAGCAAGCACTGATTGGCTAAAAATGCATGTCTGTCAAAAGAACTGAAATAAGGGGGCAGTTTGCAGAGGCATAGATGCAAGGTAATCACAGAGGTAAAAAGTATATTATTATAACTGTGTTGGTTATGCAAAATTGGGGAATGGGTAATAAAGGGATTATCTACCTTTTTAAACAACAAAAATTCTGGTGTTTACTGTCCCTTTAAGGCCAGACCTTCTATCTCAAGGCCCATTTTTCCATCAGGATCTCAAATCATTAAATTTGAAGGTATGGAGATTGAACGCTTAGTGCTTAGTCATAGAGGTTTCTCTGACTCAGTGATTAATACTATGTTGCAGGCTCGTAAATCTGTGTCTAGAAAGATTTATTATCGAGTTTGGAAGATTTATATTACATGGTGTTCTTCTCATAAATTCTCTTGGCATTCTTTTAGAATACCGAGAATTTTACAGTTTCTTCAGGATGGTTTGGATAAGGGGTTGTCTGCAAGTTCCTTGAAATGACAAATCTCTGCCCTTTCTGTTCTGTTCCACAGAAAAATTGCTAATCTTCCTGATATTCATTGTTTTGTACAGGCTTTAGTTCGTATTAAACCTGTCATTAAGTCAATCTCTCCTCCTTGGAGTCTTAATTTGGTTCTGAGGGCTTTACAGACTCCTCCATTTGAACCTATGCATTCTCTGGACATTAAATTACTTTCTTGGAAAGTGTTGTTCCTTTTGGCCATCTCTTCTGCTAGAAGAGTTTCTGAATTATCTGCTCTTTCTTGTGAGTCTCCTTTTCTGATTTTTCATCAGGATAAGGCGGTTTTGCGGACTTCGTTTAAATTTTTACCTAAAGTTGTGAATTCCAAAAACATTAGTAGAGAAATTGTTGTACCTTCGTTGTGTCCTAATCCTAAGAAATCTCTGCAGAGATCTTTACATTCTTTGGATGTTGTTAGAGCTTTGAAATATTATGTTAAAGCTACTCAGATTTCAGACAGACTTCTTGTCTATTTGTTATCTTTTCTGGTTCTAGGAAAGGTCAGAAGGCTTCTGCCATTTCTTTGGCATCTTGGTTAAAGCTTTTGATTCATCATGCTTATTTGGAGTCGGGTAAAACTCCGCCTCTAAGGATTACGGCTCATTCTACTAGGTCAGTTTCTACTTCCTGGGCTTTTAAGAATGAAGCTTCTGTTGATCAGATTTGCAAAGCAGCAACTTGGTCTTCTTTGCATACTTTTTCTAAATTCTACCATTTTGATGTGTTTTCTTCTTCTGAAGCTGTTTTTGGTAGAAAAGTACTTCAGGCAGCTGTTTCAGTTTGATTCTACTGCTTATAATTTCAGTTTTTTTCATTATAAAGATTAAAACTTTTGATTTGGGTTGTGGATTATTTTTTCAGCGGAATTGGCTGTCTTTATTTTTATCCCTCCCTCTCTAGTGACTCTTGCGTGGAGTTCCAGATCTTGGGTATCTGCTATCCCATACGTCACTAGCTCATGGACTCTTGCTAATTACATGAAAGAAAACATAATTTATGTAAGAACTTACCTGATAAATTCATTTCTTTCATATTAGCAAGAGTCCATGAGGCCCACCCTTTTTTTGTGGTGGTTATGATTTTTTTGTATAAAGCACAATTATTCCAATTCCTTATTGATGCTTTCGCTCCTTTCTTATCACCCCACTATCCTGGCAGCCTTTGGTGGGGGCCCTTATCCTGACAGCCTTTGGTAGGGGCCCTTATCCTGGCAGCCTTTGGTGAGGGCCCTTATCCTGGCAGCCTTTGGTGGGGGCCCTTATCCTTACAGCCTTTGGTGAGGGCCCTTATCCTGGCAGCCTTTGGTGGGGGCCCTTATCCTGACAGCCTTTGGTAGGGGCACTTATCCTGACAGCCTTTGGTGAGGGCCCTTATCCTGACAGCCTTTGGTGGGGGCCCTTATCCTGACAGCCTTTGGTAGGGGCCCTTATCCTGACAGCCTTTGGTGAGGGCCCTTATCCTGGCAGCCTTTGGTGGGGCCCTTATCCTGACAGCCTTTGGTGGGGCCCTTATCCTGACAGCCTTTGGTGAGGGCCCTTATCCTGGCAGCCTTTGGTGGGGGCCCTTATCCTGACAGCCTTTGGTGGGGGCCCTTATCCTGGCAGCCTTTGGTGGGGGCCCTTATCCTGGCAGCATTTGGTGGGGGCCCTTATCCTTACAGCCTTTGGTGGGGGCCCTTATCCTGGCAGCATTTGGTGGGGGCCCTTATCCTGACAGCCTTTGGGGGGGCCCTTATCCTGGCAGCCTTTGGTAGGGGCCCTTATCCTGACAGCCTTTGGTGGGGGCCCTTATCCTTACAGCCTTTGGTGGGGGCCCTTATCCTGACAGCCTTTGGTGAGGGCCCTTATCCTGACAGCCTTTGGGGGGGGGCCTTATCCTGACAGCCTTTGGTGGGGGCCCTTATCCTGGCAGCCTTTGGTGGGGGCCCTTATCCTGACAGCCTTTGGTGGGGGCCCTTATCCTGACAGCCTTTGGTGGGGGCCCTTATCCTGGCAGCCTTTGGTGGGGGCCCTTATCCTGGCAGCCTTTGGTGGGGGCCCTTATCCTTACAGCCTTTGGTGGGGGCCCTTATCCTGGCAGCATTTGGTGGGGGCCCTTATCCTGACAGCCTTTGGGGGGGCCCTTATCCTGGCAGCCTTTGGTAGGGGCCCTTATCCTGACAGCCTTTGGTAGGGGCCCTTATCCTGACAGCCTTTGGTGGGGGCCCTTATCCTTACAGCCTTTGGTGGGGGCCCTTATCCTGACAGCCTTTGGTGAGGGCCCTTATCCTGACAGCCTTTGGGGGGGGCCCTTATCCTGACAGCCTTTGGTGGGGGCCCTTATCCTGGCAGCCTTTGGTGGGGGCCCTTATCCTGGCAGCCTTTGGTGGGGGCCCTTATCCTGGCAGCCTTTGGTGGGGGCCCTTATCCTGGCAGCATTTGGTGGGGGTCCTTATCCTGGCAGCATTTGGTAGGGGCTCTTATCCTGACAGCCTTTGGTGGGGGTCCTTATCCTGGCAGCATTTGGTAGGGGCTCTTATCCTGACAGCCTTTGGTGGGGGCCCTTTTCCTGGCAGCCTTTGGTGGGGGCCCTTATCCTGGCAGCCTTTGGTGGGGGCCCTTATCCTGGCAGCATTTGGTGGGGGTCCTTATCCTGGCAGCCTTTGGTAGGGGCCCTTATCCTGGCAGCCTTTGGTAGGGGCCCTTATCCTGACAGCCTTTGGTGGGGGCCCTTATCCTTACAGCCTTTGGTGGGGGCCCTTATCCTGACAGCCTTTGGTGAGGGCCCTTATCCTGACAGCCTTTGGTGAGGGCCCTTATCCTGACAGCCTTTGGTGAGGGCCCTTATCCTGACAGCCTTTGGGGGGGGGCCCTTATCCTGACAGCCTTTGGTGGGGGCCCTTATCCTGGCAGCCTTTGGTGGGGGCCCTTATCCTGGCAGCCTTTGGTGGGGGCCCTTATCCTGGCAGCCTTTGGTGGGGGCCCTTATCCTGGCAGCCTTTGGTGGGGGCCCTTATCCTGGCAGCATTTGGTGGGGGTCCTTATCCTGGCAGCATTTGGTAGGGGCTCTTATCCTGACAGCCTTTGGTGGGGGCCCTTATCCTGGCAGCATTTGGTAGGGGCTCTTATCCTGACAGCCTTTGGTGGGGGCCCTTATCCTGGCAGCCTTTGGTGGGGGCCCTTATCCTGGCAGCATTTGGTGGGGGTCCTTATCCTGGCAGCCTTTGGTAGGGGCCCTTATCCTGGCAGCCTTTGGTGGGGGCCCTTATCCTGACAGCCTTTGGTGGGGGCCCTTATCCTGGCAGCCTTTGGTGGGGGCCCTTATCCTGACAGCCTTTGGTAGGGGCCCTTATCCTGGCAGCCTTTGGTAGGGGCCCTTATCCTGGCAGCCTTTGGTAGGGGCCCTTATCCTGACAGCCTTTGGTAGGGGCCCTTATCCTGGCAGCCTTTGGTAGGGGCCCTTATCCTGGCAGCCTTTGGTGGGGGCCCTTATCCTGACAGCCTTTGGTGGGGGCCCTTATCAGTCTTTGTCTCTACCTCTCCAGTGGGATGGGGTGCTGCTTGTCCATTACTGAGGAACCTTTTCTGTACAAGTAAATAAGAATGTTTATTGTTCAGCACCAGCTAAAGGTATTGAGTAAGTGACACAATCAGATGTCCTTCTGGTTGAATCTATTGGATATGAAAGTAATGACACAGATTTATTCTGGGGTGCATAGGTTTTATTCTCCTGTAGCCAGTGACAGGGCAGCAAGTTCTACAGCTTTGTCTAGCACAGTGTTTTCCCTCCGTGCTGCCAGTGAACGCTCTTCTCTCGCCTCTGCAGGTGGTGTCTTTGGTGCAGCTGCTCTCAGACCCTTACTACAGAACTCTAGAAGGATTCCGCCTGCTCTTGGAAAAGGAGTGGCTCTCGTTTGGTCACAGATTCAGTCACCGCGGAGCTCATACAGCAGCCAGCCAGAGCAATGGCTTCACTCCCATCTTCCTGCAGTTCCTGGACTGTGTGCATCAGGTAAGAGAGATCCTGTCTGTAATGTGACGGGAGATTAGTTTAGAGCTTTCATTAGTCGTTTCTATGTCATGTGGGACCTTTAGTGAATAAATAGCTCACACGCTAGGGATGTGACAGACACAGTCGCACGCTCCAACAAAACCTAATTAACAGCTAAAAAGGCCATTTAAATACTGCAATTGGTAACCTAAATCTTATGGATTAAACCCAGTGTATATCAGATGAAATAATGTCTGTGTATGTGAGCACTAAATAGTCACTAAATGAAGGAAAACAATACAGGAAACAGACTAAACTTACAGCCTTTAATTGTCCGTTGTTGTCTAGGAGAACTGATCAGCTGCTGGTGCAATAGGGGGGTCTGCGCAAGTAGGGGGGGGTCTGCGCAAGTGGGGGGGGGTCTGCGCAAGTAGGGGGGGGGTCTGCGCAAGTAGGGGGGGGTCTGCGCAAGTAGGGGGGGTCTGCGCAAGTAGGGGGGGGTCTGCGCAAGTGGGGGGGGTCTGCGCAAGTAGGGGGGGGTCTGCGCAAGTAGGGGGGGGTCTGCGCAAGTAGGGAGGGTCTGCGCAAGTAGGGGGGGGTCTGCGCAAGTAGGGAGGGTCTGCGCAAGTAGGGGGGTCTGCGCAAGTAGGGGGGGGTCTGCGCATGTGGGGGGGGTCTGCGCAAGTAGGGAGGGTCTGCGCAAGTAGGGGGGTCTGCGCAAGTAGGGGGGGGTCTGCGCAAGTGGGGGGGGTCTGCGCAAGTGGGGGGGGTCTGCGCAAGTAGGGAGGGTCTGCGCAAGTAGGGGGGACTACACTAGTAGGTAGGGCTACTACAAGCTCCAGCTTCTCTGACTCCATAAAAAAGACACAGCAAATGCACTTCATTGTCTATTTCTAAACCCACTAGCAATGCTTCATACTGCTGTCAGAAACATCATTACTAACCCAATAGAGACTTGCCTTCCTTGCCACACAATATCCCTGCCCTACCACTATAGACAATACACAACAACATGCTCATTACCTATGTCTAGTGATTTTTTTTTCATAAGATGGTGGGAGTCCACAAGTCCAAAAACACCCCAACACACCAGAATCTATATCCCTCCCACTATAAAAACTTTAGTTAAAATGAGGATTGTGTTTCTTCTAAACTGGTGGTAGAGAAGTACTGTGTGCTAAGTTGTCAATCCAAAACAAAAGGATAAAGGAGCTTTGTTCTCTTGTTATTCTTTGTTGAAAGCTAAACCTAGGTAGGGTGTTTTCTAAGCCCTTGAAGGCTGCTTCTTATCTCAGTGCATTTTATTAATTTTTTACAGCTAGATGGTGTTACTTCATGTGTGTCATTGATAACATTGTGCTCACTCCCACAGAGTTAGTCATGAGTCAGCACTAATTGTGTGGAATGCAAGTTTGTAAAACACAATGAGATTAGGGGGCAGTCTGCAGAGGCTTAGATACAAGGTAATCACAGAGGTAAAAAGTATATTAATATAACTGAGATAAGGGGCAGTCTGCAGAGGCTTAGATACAAGGTAATCACAGAGGTAAAAAAGTATATTAATATAACTGAGATAAGGAGCAGTCTGCAGAGGGTTAGATACAGGGTAATCACAGAGGTAAAAAGTATATTAATATAACTGAGATAAGGAGCAGTCTGCAGAGGCTTAGATACAGGGTAATCAGAGGTAAAAAGTATATTAATATAACTGAGATAAGGAGCAGTCTGCAGAGGCTTAGATACAAGGTAATCACAGAGGTAAAAAGTATATTAATATAACTGAGATTATAACTGAGATAAGGGGCAGTCTGCAGAGGCTTAGATACAAGGTAATCACAGAAGTAAAAAGTATATTAATATAACTGAGATAAGGGGCAGTCTGCAGAGGCTTAGATACAGGGTAATCAGAGGTAAAAAGTGTATTAATATAACTGAGATAAGGAGCAGTCTGCAGAGGCTTAGATACAAGGTAATCACAGAGGTAAACAGTATATTAATATAACTGAGATAAGGAGCAGTCTGCAGAGGCTTAGATACAGGGTAATCAGAGGTAAAAAGTATATTAATATAACTGAGATAAGGGGCAGTCTGCAGAGGCTTAGATACAAGGTAATCACAGAGGTAAAAAGTATATTAATGTAACTGAGATAAGGAGGCAGTCTGCAGAGGCTTAGATACAAGGTAATCACAGAGGTAAAATGTATATTAATATAACTGAGATAAGGAGCAGTGTGCAGAGGGTTAGATACAAGGTAATCACAGAGGTAAAAAGTATATTAATATAACTGAGATAAGGGGCAGTCTGCAGAGGGTTAGATACAAGGTAATCACAGAGGTAAAAAGTGTATTAATATAACTGAGATAAGGAGCAGTCTGCAGAGGCTTAAATACAAGATAATCACAGAGGTAAAAAGTATATTAATATAACTGAGATTATAACTGAGATAAGGGGCAGTCTGCAGAGGCTTAGATACAAGGTAATCACAGAGGTAAAAAGTATATTAATATAACTGAGATTATAACTGAGATAAGGGGCAGTCTGCAGAGGCTTAGATACAAGGTAATCACAGAAGTAAAAAGTATATTAATATAACTGAGATAAGGGGCAGTCTGCAGAGGCTTAGATACAGGGTAATCAGAGGTAAAAAGTGTATTAATATAACTGAGATAAGGAGCAGTCTGCAGAGGCTTAGATACAAGGTAATCACAGAGGTAAACAGTATATTAATATAACTGAGATAATGGGTAGTCTGCAGAGGCTTAGATACAAGGTAATCACAGAGGGTAAAAAGTATATTAATATAACTGAGATAAGGGGCAGTGTGCAGAGGGTTAGATACAAGGTAATCACAGAGGTAAAAAGTATATTAATATAACTGAGATAAGGGGCAGTCTGCAGAGGGTTAGATACAAGGTAATCACAGAGGTAAAAAGTGTATTAATATAACTGAGATAAGGAGCAGTCTGCAGAGGCTTAGATACAAGATAATCACAGAGGTAAAAAGTATATTAATATAACTGAGATAAGGGGCAGTCTGCAGAGGCTTAGATACAAGGTAATCACAGAGATAAAAAGTATATTAATATAACTGAGATAAGGAGGCAGTCTGCAGAGGCTTAGATACAAGGTAATCACAGAGGTAAAAAGTATATTAATATAACTGAGATAAGGAGCAGTCTGCAGAAGCTTAGATACAGGGTAATCCCACAAGTAAACAGTATATTAATATAACTAAGATAAGGAGCAGTCTGCAAAGGCTTAGATACAAGGTAATCACAGAGGTAAAAAAGTATATTAATATAACTGAGATAAGGAGCAGTCTGCAGAGGCTTAGATACAAGGTAATCACAGAGGTAAAAAGTATATTAATATAACTGAGATAAGGGGCAGTCTGCAGAGGCTTAGATACAAGGTAATCACAGAGGTAAAAAGTATATTAACATAACTGAGATAAGGGGCAGTCTGCAGAGGCTTAGATACAAGGTAATCACAGAGGTAAAAAGTATAATAATATAACTGAGATAAGGAGCAGTCTGCAGAGGCTTAGATACAAGGTAATCACAGAGGTAAAAAGTATATTAATATAACAGTGTAGGTTATGCAAAACTGGGGAACGGGTTATAAAGGGATTCTCTATCTTTTTAAACAATAATTATTTCAAGTAGACTGTCCCTTTAAGGCAAAATGCAGAAAGTTTGGTATCCTCAGAAGGAGGGGTTACCAATAAACATTCTGGAGCTATAGGCAATCTTCTGGGTTCTTCAGAGGTGGAAGGACCTCAGGCAGGAATATTTTCTTTAATTACTGCAGTGGCATACTGCACATACACTGAGACAGACTGGCAACTGCACATACACTGAGACAGACTGGCAACTGCACATACACTGAGACAGACTGGCAACTGCACATACACTGAGACAGACTGGCAACTGCACATACACTGAGACAGACTGGCAACTGCACATACACTGAGACAGACTGGCAACTGCACATACACTGAGACAGACTGGCAACTGCACATACACTGAGACAGACTGGCAACTGCACATACACTGAGACAGACTGGCAACTGCACATACACTGAGACAGACTGGCAACTGCACATACACTGAGACAGACTGGCAACTGCACATACACTGAGACAGACTGGCAACTGCACATACACTGAGACAGACTGGCAACTGCACATACACTGAGACAGACTGGCAACTGCACATACACTGAGACAGACTGGCAACTGCACATACACTGAGACAGACTGGCAACTGCACATACACTGAGACAGACTGGCAACTGCACATACACTGAGACAGACTGGCAACTGCACATACACTGAGACAGACTGGCAACTGCACATACACTGAGACAGACTGGCAACTGCACATACACTGAGACAGACTGGCAACTGCACATACACTGAGACAGACTGGCAACTGCACATACACTGAGACAGACTGGCAACTGCACATACACTGAGACAGACTGGCAACTGCACATACACTGAGACAGACTGGCAACTGCACATACACTGAGACAGACTGCAGTAACAACACTGAGACAGACTGGCAACTGCACATACACTGAGAAAGACTGCAGCAACAACACAGAGACTGACACGCAACTGCACATACACTGAGACAGACTGCAGTAACAACACTGAGACAGACTGGCAACTGCACATACACTGAGAAAGACTGCAGTAACAACACAGAGACTGACAGGCAACTGCACATACACTGAGAAAGACTGCAGTAACAACACAGAGACTGACAGGCAACTGCACAAACACTAAGACAGACTGCAGCAACAACACAGAGACTGACAGGCAACTGCACATACACTGAGAAAGACTGCAGTAACAACACAGAGACTGACAGGCAACTGCACATACACTGAGACAGACTGCAGCAACAACACAGAGACTGACAGGCAACTGCACATACACTGAGACAGACTGCAGCAACAACACAGAGACTGACAGGCAACTGCACATACACTGAGACAGACTGCAGTAACAACACAGAGACAGACTGGCAACTGCACATACACTGAGAAAGACTGCAGCAACAACACAGAGACTGACAGGCAACTGCACATACACTGAGACAGACTGCAGCAACAACACAGAGACTGACAGGCAACTGCACATACACTGAGACAGACTGCAGTAACAACACAGAGACTGACAGGCAACTGCACATACACTGAGACAGACTGCAGTAACAACACAGAGACTGACAGGCAACTGCACATACACTGAGAAAGACTGCAGTAACAACACAGAGACTGACAGGCAACTGCACATACACTGAGACAGACTGCAGTAACAACACAGAGACTGACAGGCAACTGCACATACACTGAGACAGACTGCAGTAACAACACAGAGACTGACAGGCAACTGCACATACACTGAGAAAGACTGCAGTAACAACACAGAGACTGACAGGCAACTGCACAAACACTAAGACAGACTGCAGCAACAACACAGAGACTGACAGGCAACTGCACATACACTGAGAAAGACTGCAGTAACAACACAGAGACTGACAGGCAACTGCACATACACTGAGAAAGACTGCAGCAACAACACCGAGACTGACAGGCAACTGCACATACACTGAGACAGACTGCAGCAACAACACAGAGACTGACAGGCAACTGCACATACACTGAGACAGACTGCAGCAACGACACAGAGACTGACACGCAACTGCACATACACTGAGACAGACTGCAGTAACAACACAGAGACTGACAGGCAACTGCACATACACTAAGACAGACTGCAGCAACAACACAGAGACTGACAGGCAACTGCACATACACTGAGACAGACTGTAGCAACAACACAGAGACTGACAGGCAACTGCACATACACTGAGACAGACTGTAGCAACAACACAGAGACTGACAGGCAACTGCACATACACTGAGACAGACTGCAGTAACAACACAGAGACTGACAGGCAACTGCACATACACTGAGACAGACTGCAGTAACAACACAGAGACTGACAGGCAACTGCACATACACTGAGACAGACTGCAGTAACAACACAGAGACTGACAGGCAACTGCACATACACTGAGACAGACTGCAGCAACAACACAGAGACTGACAGGCAACTGCACATACACTGAGACAGACTGCAGCAACAACACAGAGACTGACAGGCAACTGCACATACACTGAGACAGACTGGCAACTGCACATACACTGAGACAGACTGGCAAATGCACATACACTGAGACAGACTGGCAACTGCACATACACTGAGACAGACTGGCAACTGCACATACACTGAGACAGACTGGCAACTGCACATACACTGAGACAGACTGGCAACTGCACATACACTGAGACAGACTGGCAACTGCACATACACTGAGACAGACTGGCAACTGCACATACACTGAGACAGACTGGCAACTGCACATACACTGAGACAGACTGGCAACTGCACATACACTGAGACAGACTGGCAACTGCACATACACTGAGACAGACTGGCAACTGCACATACACTGAGACAGACTGCAGTAACAACACTGAGACAGACTGGCAACTGCACATACACTGAGAAAGACTGCAGCAACAACACAGAGACTGACACGCAACTGCACATACACTGAGAAAGACTGCAGTAACAACACAGAGACTGACAGGCAACTGCACAAACACTAAGACAGACTGCAGCAACAACACAGAGACTGACAGGCAACTGCACATACACTGAGAAAGACTGCAGTAACAACACAGAGACTGACAGGCAACTGCACATACACTGAGACAGACTGCAGCAACAACACAGAGACTGACAGGCAACTGCACATACACTGAGACAGACTGCAGCAACAACACAGAGACTGACAGGCAACTGCACATACACTGAGACAGACTGCAGCAACAACACAGAGACTGACAGGCAACTGCACATACACTGAGACAGACTGCAGTAACAACACTGAGACAGACTGGCAACTGCACATACACTGAGAAAGACTGCAGCAACAACACAGAGACTGACACGCAACTGCACATACACTGAGAAAGACTGCAGTAACAACACAGAGACTGACAGGCAACTGCACAAACACTAAGACAGACTGCAGCAACAACACAGAGACTGACAGGCAACTGCACATACACTGAGAAAGACTGCAGTAACAACACAGAGACTGACAGGCAACTGCACATACACTGAGACAGACTGCAGCAACAACACAGAGACTGACAGGCAACTGCACATACACTGAGAAAGACTGCATTAACAACACAGAGACTGACAGGCAACTGCACATACACTGAGAAAGACTGCAGCAACAACACCGAGACTGACAGGCAACTGCACATACACTGAGACAGACTGCAGCAACAACACAGAGACTGACAGGCAACTGCACATACACTGAGACAGACTGCAGCAACGACACAGAGACTGACACGCAACTGCACATACACTGAGACAGATTGCAGCAACAACACAGAGACTGACAGTTAACTGCACATACACTGAGACAGACTGCAGCAACGACACAGAGACTGACACGCAACTGCACATACACTGAGACAGACTGCAGTAACAACACAGAGACTGACAGGCAACTGCACATACACTAAGACAGACTGCAGCAACAACACAGAGACTGACAGGCAACTGCACATACACTGAGACAGACTGTAGCAACAACACAGAGACTGACAGGCAACTGCACATACACTGAGACAGACTGTAGCAACAACACAGAGACTGACAGGCAACTGCACATACACTGAGACAGACTGCAGTAACAACACAGAGACTGACAGGCAACTGCACATACACTGAGACAGACTGCAGTAACAACACAGAGACTGACAGGCAACTGCACATACACTGAGACAGACTGCAGTAACAACACAGAGACTGACAGGCAACTGCACATACACTGAGACAGACTGCAGCAACAACACAGAGACTGACAGGCAACTGCACATACACTGAGACAGACTGCAGCAACAACACAGAGACTGACAGGCAACTGCACATACACTGAGACTGTAGCAACAACACAGAGACTGACAGGCAACTGCACATACACTGAGACAGACTGCAGCAACAACACAGAGACTGACGGGCAACTGCACATACACTTAGACAGACTGCAGTAACACAGAGACTGACAGGCAACTGCACATACACTGAGACAGACTGCAGTAACAACACAGAGACTGACAGGCAACTGCACATACACTGAGACAGACTGCAGCAACAACACAGAGACTGACAGGCAACTGCACATACACTGAGACAGACTGCAGTAACAACACAGAGACTGACAGGCAACTGCACATACACTGAGACAGACTGCAGTAACAACACAGAGACTGACAGGCAACTGCACATACACTGAGACAGACTGCAGCAACAACACAGAGACTGACAGGCAACTGCACATACACTGAGACTGTAGCAACAACACAGAGACTGACAGGCAACTGCACATACACTGAGACAGACTGCAGCAACAACACAGAGACTGACGGGCAACTGCACATACACTGAGACAGACTGCAGCAACAACACAGAGACTGACAGGCAACTGCACATACACTGAGACAGACTGCAGCAACAACACAGAGACTGACAGGCAACTGCACATACACTGAGACAGACTGCAGCAACAACACAGAGACTGACGGGCAACTGCACATACACTTAGACAGACTGCAGTAACACAGAGACTGACAGGCAACTGCACATACACTGAGACAGACTGCAGCAACAACACAGAGACTGACAGGCAACTGCACATACACTGAGACAGACTGCAGTAACACAGAGACTGACAGGCAACTGCACATACACTGAGACAGACTGCAGTAACAACACAGAGACTGACAGGCAACTGCACATACACTGAGACAGACTGCAGCAACAACACAGAGACTGACAGGCAACTGCACATACACTGAGACAGACTGCAGTAACAACACAGAGACTGACAGGCAACTGCACATACACTGAGACAGACTGCAGCAACAACACAGAGACTGACAGGCAACTGCACATACACTGAGACAGACTGCAGTAACAACACAGAGACTGACAGGCAACTGCACATACACTGAGACAGACTGCAGCAACAACACAGAGACTGACAGGCAACTGCACATACACTGAGACAGACTGCAGCAACAACACAGAGACTGACAGGCAACTGCACATACACTGAGACAGACTGCAGCAACAACACAGAGACTGACAGGCAACTGCACATACACTGAGAAAGACTGCAGTAACAACACAGAGACTGACAGGCAACTGCACATACACTGAGACAGACTGCAGCAACAACACAGAGACTGACAGGCAACTGCACATACACTGAGACAGACTGCAGCAACAACACAGAGACTGACAGGCAACTGCACATACACTGAGACAGACTGCAGCAACAACACAGAGACTGACAGGCAACTGCACATACACTGAGACAGACTGCAGTAACAACACAGAGACTGACAGGCAACTGCACATACACTGAGACAGACTGCAGTAACAACACAGAGACTGACAGGCAACTGCACATACACTGAGACAGACTGCAGTAACAACACAGAGACTGACAGGCAACTGCACATACACTGAGACAGACTGCAGCAACAACACAGAGACTGACAGGCAACTGCACATACACTGAGACAGACTGCAGTAACAACACAGAGACTGACAGGCAACTGCACATACACTGAGACAGACTGCAGCAACAACACAGAGACTGACAGGCAACTGCACATACACTGAGACAGACTGCAGCAACAACACAGAGACTGACAGGCAACTGCACATACACTGAGACAGACTGCAGCAACAACACAGAGACTGACAGGCAACTGCACATACACTGAGACAGACTGCAGCAACAACACAGAGACTGACAGGCAACTGCACATACACTGAGACAGACTGCAGTAACAACACAGAGACTGACAGGCAACTGCACATACACTGAGACAGACTGCAGCAACAACACAGAGACTGACAGGCAACTGCACATACACTGAGACAGATTGCAGCAACAACACAGAGACTGACAGGCAACTGCACATACACTGAGACAGACTGCAGCAACAACACAGAGACTGACAGGCAACTGCACATACACTGAGACAGACTGCAGCAACAACACAGAGACTGACAGGCAACTGCACATACACTGAGACAGACTGCAGCAACAACACAGAGACTGACAGGCAACTGCACATACACTGAGACAGACTGCAGTAACAACACAGAGACTGACAGGCAACTGCACATACACTGAGACAGACTGCAGCAACAACACAGAGACTGACAGGCAACTGCACATACACTGAGACAGACTGCAGCAACAACACAGAGACTGACAGGCAACTGCACATACACTGAGACAGACTGCAGTAACAACACAGAGACTGACAGGCAACTGCACATACACTGAGACAGACTGCAGTAACAACACAGAGACTGACAGGCAACTGCACATACACTGAGACAGACTGCAGCAACAACACAGAGACTGACAGGCAACTGCACATACACTGAGACAGACTGCAGTAACAACACAGAGACTGACAGGCAACTGCACATACACTGAGACAGACTGCAGTAACAACACAGAGACTGACAGGCAACTGCACATACACTGAGACAGACTGCAGCAACAACACAGAGACTGACAGGCAACTGCACATACACTGAGACAGACTGCAGCAACAACACAGACGCCGATCCGCTCCATATAAAACACAAAGATCATATGACCAGCACACCTGGAAAAGCGCATACAAGAAAAAAAGACGAGAAATTTGAAACAGACATAGCAACAGCCGTTACTACATGAACAAAACAAACATTTGCAAAAAATTAAAAACTAACAATTTAGCAACACCCGGTCCTAACGGGCAAATCCCATAGTGTCTGCATACTGCCTATCGAATCCTATTTAAAGGATTACTAAACCACAGAAAGAAAAACTGAAGAATATAAATAATGAACCTTTAAAAGTGCAGTCTCCTATACCTAGAAGACAAAAGCATTTACCTGCAGTCTAGCTGTCCGGCAGGAAGACAGCTCACAAGGTGTGAAAGGACACAAACTCCTAACAGAGATATTCCCACTAGTAATTGATGACATTGTGGACTCACCATATCTTAGGAAAGAAAAGTCTGCCTTCCTATTGTTCACACCTGGGATGTAGATAACAGATTATACAATGGTAACATTCACCCCACACTACATAATGTGGGACACTTCCTTCATTGCCAGGGAACTGCAAGTTCTGCCTTGGTGACTGATGTATGCCACTGCAGTAATTAAAGAAAATATTCCCGCCTCTGAAGAACCCAGAAGATTGCCTATAGCTCCAGAATGTTTATTGGTAACCCCTCCTTCTGAGGATACCACACTTTCTGCATTTTGCCTTAAAGAGACAGTCTACTTGAAATAATTATTGTTTAAAAAGATAGATAATCCCTTTATAACCCGTTCCCCAGTTTTGCATAACCTACACTGTTATATTAATATACTTTTTACCTCTGTGATTACCTTGTATCTAAGCCTCTGCAGACTGCTCCTTATCTCAGTTATATTATTATACTTTTTACCTCTGTGATTACCTTGTATCTAAGCCTCTGCAGACTGCCCCTTATCTCAGTTATGTTAATATACTTTTTACCTCTGTGATTACCTTGTATCTAACCCTCTGCAGACTGCCCCTTATCTCTGTTATATAAATATACTTTTTACCTCTGTGATTACCTTGTATCTAAGCTTCTGCAGACTGACCCTTATCTCAGTTATATTAATATACTTTTTACCTCTGTGATTACCCTGTATCTAAGCCTCTGCAGACTGCTCCTTATCTCAGTTATATTAATACACTTTTTACCTCTGTGATTACCCTGTATCTAAGCCTCTGCAGACTGCCCCTTATCTCTGTTATATTAATATACTTTTTACCTCTGTGATTACCTTGTATCTAACCCTCTGCAGACTGCTCCTTATCTCAGTTATATTAATATACTGTTTACCTCTGTGATTACCTTGTATCTAACCCTCTGCACACTGCCCCTTATCTCAGTTATATTAATATACTTTTTACCTCTGTGATTACCTTGTATCTAAGCCTCTGCAGACTGACCCTTATCTCAGTTATATTAATATACTTTTTACCTCTGTGATAACCCTGTATCTAACCCTCTGCAGACTGCTCCTTATCTCAGTTATATTAATATACTTTTTACCTCTGTGATTACCTTGTATCTAAGCCTCTGCAGACTGACCCTTATCTCAGTTATATTAATATACTTTTTACCTCTGTGATAACCCTGTATCTAACCCTCTGCAGACTGCTCCTTATCTCAGTTATATTAATATACTTTTTACCTCTGTGATTACCTTGTATCTAAGCCTCATGACTCATGTGCCTGCATACTGCGTAAACATCCATAAGGATATGTCCCATATAAAAGCAGAGGGTCTTAACCCTTTCAGTGACAGCCTTCTAGCTTTAGAAGAACAAAAGGGACTTACCTGCATTCTAGCCGTCCAGCAGTCAGACGACTCACAAAGTATGAGAGGATGCCGCTCCTCACAGAGACCTGTGTAAAAAGAAAGACAGAGTAAGCTTACTCAGGCTTTCTATACCAGGGCAGCAACATGTTAGGAAAACGCAGCAAAGCCCACTTTACCAGTTCCTAACTGCTTTAAAGCTACCACAGCCCTGCTGAAGAGACTAACGTGGAGTACAGCTAGACCCAAATTGTGATTAATGGCTGAGCAATCTTGCCCAGACTTCAAAATAAAAAAAAATCTTAATAGAAGAATCATAATCAGGACACCTCATTACTTTACCTTTTCCTTGCACTAGAGGCAAAGAGAGAGACTGGGGGTTGTGGGAAGGGAAGTGAAACTTAAAGGGACACTAAACCCACAATTTTTCTTTCATTAATCAGATAGAGAAAACAATTTTAAACAACATTCCAATTTACTTCTATTATCTAATTTGCTTCATTCTTTAGATATCTTTGTTGAAGAAAAAGCAATGCACATGGGTGAGCCAATCACACGAGGCATCTATGTGCAGCCACCAATCAGCAGCTACTGAGCCTATCTAGATATGCTTTTTCTGCAAAGGATATCAAGAGAATGAAGCACATTAGATAATAGAAGTAAATTAGAAAGTTGTTTAAAATTGCATGCTCTTTCTAAATCATGAAAAAAAAAAAAAATAGGGTTTCATGTTCCTTTAACAGCTTTGCTGTGGTGCTCTTTGCCTCCTCCTGCTGGCCAGGAGTGATATTCCCAACAGTAATTGATGATGATCCGTGGACTCACTTTGTCATATCATCATTATCCATGTCCATAGCTAAGAAAAATCAGCCCCAGGAAATAAATTTGAATAAAAAGACAACTGTCACTTAAAGAAAAACGTAAAAAATACGTTATAAAAAATCCCCTAAAGTTTGACAACCTCTACACCTCAGCAGTACTGGAGATGCCTACCGCAATTCCAGGAGACTTGAAGAGGAATGACAGGCAACTGCACATACACTGAGACAGACTGCAGCAACAACACCGAGACTGACAGGCAACTGCACATACACTGAGACAGACTGCAGCAACAACACAGAGACTGACAGGCAACTGCACATACACTGAGACAGACTGCAGCAACAACACAGAGACTGACAGGCAACTGCACATACACTGAGACAGACTGCAGTAACAACACAGAGACTGACAGGCAACTGCACATACACTGAGACAGACTGCAGCAACAACACAGAGACTGACAGGCAACTGCACATACACTGAGACAGACTGCAGTAACAACACAGAGACTGACAGGCAACTGCACATACACTGAGACAGACTGCAGCAACAACACAGAGACTGACAGGCAACTGCACATACACTGAGACAGATTGCAGCAACAACACAGAGACTGACAGGCAACTGCACATACACTGAGACAGACTGCAGCAACAACACAGAGACTGACAGGCAACTGCACATACACTGAGACAGACTGCAGCAACAACACAGAGACTGACAGGCAACTGCACATACACTGAGACAGACTGCAGCAACAACACAGAGACTGACAGGCAACTGCACATACACTGAGACAGACTGCAGCAACAACACAGAGACTGACAGGCAACTGCACATACACTGAGACAGACTGCAGCAACAACACAGAGACTGACAGGCAACTGCACATACACTGAGACAGACTGCAGCAACAACACCGAGACTGACAGGCAACTGCACATACACTGAGACAGACTGCAGCAACAACACAGAGACTGACAGGCAACTGCACATACACTGAGACAGACTGCAGCAACAACACAGAGACTGACAGGCAACTGCACATACACTGAGACTGTAGCAACAACACAGAGACTGACAGGCAACTGCACATACACTGAGACAGACTGCAGCAACAACACAGAGACTGACAGGCAACTGCACATACACTGAGACAGACTGCAGCAACAACACAGAGACTGACAGGCAACTGCACATACACTGAGACAGACTGCAGCAACAACACAGAGACTGACAGGCAACTGCACATACACTGAGACAGACTGCAGCAACAACACAGAGACTGACAGGCAACTGCACATACACTGAGACAGACTGCAGCAACAACACAGAGACTGACAGGCAACTGCACATACACTGAGACAGACTGCAGCAACAACACAGAGACTGACAGGCAACTGCACATACACTGAGACAGATTGCAGCAACAACACAGAGACTGACAGGCAACTGCACATACACTGAGACAGACTGCAGCAACACAGAGACTGACAGGCAACTGCACATACACTGAGACAGACTGCAGCAACAACACAGAGACTGACAGGCAACTGCACATACACTGAGACAGACTGCAGTAACAACACAGAGACTGACAGGCAACTGCACATACACTGAGACAGACTGCAGCAACAACACAGAGACTGACAGGCAACTGCACATACACTGAGACAGACTGCAGTAACAACACAGAGACTGACAGGCAACTGCACATACACTGAGACAGACTGCAGCAACAACACAGAGACTGACAGGCAACTGCACATACACTGAGACAGATTGCAGCAACAACACAGAGACTGACAGGCAACTGCACATACACTGAGACAGACTGCAGCAACAACACAGAGACTGACAGGCAACTGCACATACACTGAGACAGACTGCAGCAACAACACAGAGACTGACAGGCAACTGCACATACACTGAGACAGACTGCAGCAACAACACAGAGACTGACAGGCAACTGCACATACACTGAGACAGACTGCAGCAACAACACAGAGACTGACAGGCAACTGCACATACACTGAGACAGACTGCAGCAACAACACAGAGACTGACAGGCAACTGCACATACACTGAGACAGACTGCAGCAACAACACAGAGACTGACAGGCAACTGCACATACACTGAGACAGACTGCAGCAACAACACCGAGACTGACAGGCAACTGCACATACACTGAGACTGTAGCAACAACACAGAGACTGACAGGCAACTGCACATACACTGAGACAGACTGCAGCAACAACACAGAGACTGACAGGCAACTGCACATACACTGAGACAGACTGCAGCAACAACACAGAGACTGACAGGCAACTGCACATACACTGAGACAGACTGCAGCAACAACACAGAGACTGACAGGCAACTGCACATACACTGAGACAGACTGCAGCAACAACACAGAGACTGACAGGCAACTGCACATACACTGAGACAGACTGCAGCAACAACACAGAGACTGACAGGCAACTGCACATACACTGAGACAGACTGCAGCAACAACACAGAGACTGACAGGCAACTGCACATACACTGAGACAGATTGCAGCAACAACACAGAGACTGACAGGCAACTGCACATACACTGAGACAGACTGCAGCAACACAGAGACTGACAGGCAACTGCACATACACTGAGACAGACTGCAGCAACAACACAGAGACTGACAGGCAACTGCACATACACTGAGACAGACTGTAGCAACAACACAGAGACTGACAGGCAACTGCACATACACTAAGACAGACTGCAGCAACAACACAGAGACTGACAGGCAACTGCACATACACTGAGACAGACTGCAGTAACAACACAGAGACTGACAGGCAACTGCACATACACTAAGACAGACTGCAGCAACAACACAGAGACTGACAGGCAACTGCACATACACTAAGACAGACTGCAGCAACAACACAGAGACTGACAGGCAACTGCACATACACTAAGACAGACTGCAGCAACAACACAGAGACTGACAGGCAACTGCACATACACTAAGACAGACTGCAGCAACAACACAGAGACTGACAGGCAACTGCACATACACTAAGACAGACTGCAGCAACAACACAGAGACTGACAGGCAACTGCACATACACTAAGACAGACTGCAGCAACAACACAGAGACTGACAGGCAACTGCACATACACTGAGCTTGATTTTATCTAAGCGGGGATTCTCCGATTTGGTCATCGATACTTTGATACAGGCACGTAAGCCTGTTACTAGAAAGATCTATCATAAGATATGGCATAAATATCCTTTTTGGTGTGAATCCAAGGGATACTCATGGAGTAAAGTTAGGATTCCCAGGATTCTGTCTTTGCTCCAAGAAGAATTGGAGAAAGGATTATCAGCTAGTTCCTTAAAGGGACAGATTTCTGCTTTGTCAATTTTGCTACACAAACGTTTGGCAGATGTTCAGTCTTTTTGTCAGGCTCTAACCAGAATTAAGCCTGTATTTAGACCAATTACACCACCTTGGAGTTTGAATTTAGTTCTTAGAGTTCTTCAAGGGGTTCCGTTTGAACCCATGCATTCCATAGATATTAAATTATCTTGGAAAGTTTTGTTTTTAGTTGCTATTTCTTCTGCTCGTAGAGTTTCTGAGCTTTCAGCGTTACAATGTGATTTGCCTTATCTTATCTTTCATTCTGATAAGGTGGTTTTGCGTACCAAACCTGGATTCCTTCCTAAGGTTGTTTAAAATAAGAATATTAATCAGGAAATTGTTGTTCCTTCCTTGTGTCCTAATCCTTCTTCTAAGAAGGAGCGTCTGTTACATAACCTGGACGTGGTCCGTGCCTTGAAGTTTTACTTGCACAGGCGACTAAGGATTTCCGTCAATCCTCTTCATTATTCCTTGTTTATTCTGGAAATCGTAGGGGTCAGAAAGCTACGGCTACCTCTCTCTTTTTTTGGCTGAAGAGTATCATCCGCCTGGCATATGAGACTGCTGGACAGCAGCCTCCTGAAAGAATTACAGCTCATTCTACTACGGCTGTGGCTTCCACATGGGCTTTTAAAAACGATGCTTCTGTTGAACAGATTTGCAAGGCTGCGACTTGGTCGTCTCATTATACGTTTTCCAAATTTTCCAAATTTGATACTTTTGCTTCTTCTGAGGCTGTTTTTGGGAGAAAAGTTCTTCAAGCAGTGGTGCCTTCTGTTTAGGTCTCTGTCTTGTCCCTCCCGTTTCATCTGTGTCCTGTAGCTTTGGTATTGTTTCCCACAAGTAAAGATGAAATCCGTGGACTTGTCGTATCTTGTAGAAGAAAAGTAAATTTATGCTTACCTGATAAATTAATTTCTTCTACGATACGACGAGTCCACGGCCCTCCCTGTCATTTTTCAGACAGATTTAGTTTTATATTTTTTATAACTTCAGTCACCTTTAGCTTTTCCTTTCTCTTTCTAAACCTTCGGCCGAATGACTGGGGGTGGAGGGAAGGGAGGAGCTATATATACAGCACTGCTGTGTTGCTCTTTGCCACTTCCTGTTAGCAGGAGGTTAATATCCCACAAGTAAGGATGAAATCCGTGGACTCGTCGTATCGTAGAAGAAATTAATTTATCAGGTAAGCATAAATTTACTTTTTTGGGAGAATTTTTGCTATTTTTTCTTACCTGGGGTTCCATTTAGTTGTAAGTTCGGACTTTTTTCAAATTTTCGCGGGCAAATTAGGCTCACGATGACACAAAATGCTTCTATTTATTACGTCATTCTTGGCGCGAATATTTTTCGTGTGGAGGTTGTGTTTGTTGTGACGCGAGTCACGTCATTTCTTGCAAAAAAAATTATGGTGCGAAGTTGCGCCTGTTATGACGCGAGTCGTGTCTTTTCTTGTTAACTTTGACGTCCAAAGTTTTTTTTTCTCTGCTTTTGCGTCATCTTTGCGTCATTGTTGGCGCCAAAAATTTGTCTCTCCCTCTTTTGCTTTTTGCTCTCTTTCGTTTACAGAGGGCTATGATGTTTGCTTTTGATTTTATTTTCATATAAATATTTTTTCATTAGCATTTTTCCCATTCCTGAAACTGCTATTTTGAGGAAATTGGATATTTTGTTGAAATGTTATTTATTTTTTTGTTACATTTTGCAAGATGTCTCAAACTGATCCTGCCTCTGATGTTACTGTAGGAACCAAGTTGCCTGAAAACACATCTACCAAAGCTAAGTGTGTATGTTGTAAATTAGCTGATCTATCTTCTTCAGCTCAAATATGTGGCACTTGTTATGAAAAACTTTTACATGCTGATAATGTTTCTATAAGTACAAATACATTTACTGTTAAACCTTCACAGTCGAATGTACATGATATTCCTGTAGATATAAAAGATAATATTTCTGCAGCCATAGAGAAGGCTATTCCGCCTTCAAATGAACGTAAAAGATCTCTCCTAAATTCTTATAAATCTGAGTTTGTATTGATCAACAGCATACTGAAGTATTTTCTGCTAATGAGGATTTCTCTGGCTCAGAGGATCCTACTTCAGACATTGAAATTGATAAATCTACCTTTCTTTTTAAGATTGAATATATTCGTTCTTTGTTAAAGGAAGTATTGTTTACTTTAGGTATTGAGGAATCTAGTCCTCTTTATAACAAGAATAGCAAACTTTTGAATTCTGTTTTTAAGACTTCTGAGGTTACTCCTGAAGTTTTTCCTATTCCAGATGCTATCTCTAATATGATTACTAAGGAATAGTCTAAACCTGGTACTTCTTTTAATCCTTCTAATAGGTTTAAAAAATTGTATTCTTTACCTGTGTCCAATTTAGTGCTTTGGGAGAAAGTCCATAAGGTTGATGGCGCTATCTCTACTCTTGCCAAACGTACTACTATTCCTATGGAAGATAGTACTTCTTTTAAGGATCCCTTAGATAGGAAAATTGAATGTTATCTTAGGAATGCATATTTACATACTGGCTATATTCTTAGACCTGCTATTTCTATAGCTGATGTTGCTGCTGCTTCAACTTTTTGGTTGGACAGTCTGGCACAGCAGTTATCAGATCATGAATTGTCTAGCATTGTTCTTTTACTTCAATATGCTAATCATTTCATTGATATTATTAAAATTTATATCAAATCTGTCGTTAGCTATTCTATCTAGAAGAGCTTTATGGCTTAAATCATGGAATGCTGATATGGTGTCTAAATCTAGATTACTATCTCTATCTTTTCAGGGTAGTAATTTATTTGCATCTCA
Source organism: Bombina bombina (assembly GCF_027579735.1). NCBI lineage: Eukaryota > Metazoa > Chordata > Amphibia > Anura > Bombinatoridae > Bombina > Bombina bombina. Next base: position 944,563 of record NC_069504.1, read on the forward strand.
ATTGGATTCTATTATCTCCACTATCACTGGGGGTAAGGGAGTTTTTCTGCCCCAAGATAAGAAATGTATGGGTAAATTCAAAATTCCCAATCGTTTTTGTTCCTTTCGTCAGATTAAAGAACAAAAAAACACTCCTTCCCCTAAGGCCTATGGTTCCAATTGAAGACCATCTACGAATTGGAATAAATCCAAGCCTTATAAGAAACCAAATGCAGGCCCTAAGACGGCATGAAGGTGCGGCCCTCAAACCAGTTTAACTGGTGGGGGGCAGATTGAAATTATTTAAAAACCTTTGGGCAGATTCTGTCCAAAATCAGTGGATTCAGGATATTGTTTCTCAGGGGTATTGAATAAGTTTCAGAATAAGACCTCCCATGGGAAGATTCTTTCTTTCTCTTGTTCCAACAAACCTTGTGAAGGCTTAGGCTTTTATGAAGTGTGTTTCAGATGTAAAGCTTTCAGGGGTGATTGTTCCAGTTCCTCAACAGGAACAGGGTTTGGGTTTTTATTCAAATCTGTTCATTGTCCCAAAGAAAGAAGATTCGTTCCGACCAATTCTGGATCTGACATTTTTAAATTGTTTTGTAAGAGTCCCAACTTTCAAGATGGTGACTATGACTATTCTGCCTTTTGTTCAGCAAGGTCATTTCATGTCCGCAATAGACTTACAGGACACTTATCTTCACATTCCGATTCATCCAGACCACTATTGTTTTCTGAGATTCTCTTTTCTAGTCAAGCATTACCAATTTGTCGCTCTTCCATTTGGCCTAGAGACAACTCAGAGAATCTTTTCAAAGGTGCTTGGTGCCCTTCTATCTGTAATCAGAGAGCAGGGTATTGCAGTGTTTCCTTATTTGGACGATATCTTGGTACTAGCTCAATCTTTTCATTTAGCAGAATCTCACACAAAACAACTTGTGTGGTTTCTTCAAAGACATTGTTGGAGGATCAATTTACAAAAGAGTTTCTTGATTCCTCAGACAAAGGTCACCTTTTTAGGTTTCCAGATAGATTCAGTGTCCATGACTCTTTCTCTGACAGACGAGATGAATGAAGTTGGTTTTAGCTAGTCTGTTGGTTTTAGCTAGTCTAAACCTTCACTCTCTATCATTCCATTCAGTGGCTATGTGCATGGAAGTTTTAGGTCTCATGACTGCAGCATTGGACGCAATCCCCTTTCCTCGTTTTCATATGAGACCTCTGCAGCTTTGCATGTTGCACTAATGGTGCAGGGATTATACTCAGATATCACAGTTGATATACTTAAATCCCAACATTCAACACTCTCTGACTTGGTGGTTAAACTATCACCTTATTGTTCAAGGGCCTCCTTTGTTCGTTCTTCCTGTACTGTGATCACAACAGATGCAAGTCTTTCGGGTTGAGGAGCTGTCTGGGGGTCTCTGACAGCATAAGGGGTTTGGAAACCTCAGAAAGCGAGGTTACCAATCTATATTTTAGAACTCTGTGCTATTTTCAGAGCTCTTCATACTTGGCCTCTATTGAAGAGAGAACTTTACATTTGTTTTCAAACGGACAATGTCGCTACAGTGGCATATGTCAATCATCAACTCGCAGTCCTTTAGCAATGAAAGAAGTATCTCTGATACTTTCTTGGGCGGAATCCAACTCTTGTCAAATTTCTGTGATTCATATCCCAGGAGTAGACAATTGGGAAGCGGATTATCTCAGTCGTCAGACTTTACATCCGGGAGGGTGGTCTCTCCATCCAGATGTGTTTTTTCAAATGGTACAGATGTGATGGCCTCGCGTCTGAACAAGAAGCTTCCAAGCTATTTTTTCAGGTCCAAGGATCCTCAGGCGGAGATGGTGGATGCTCTAGCAGTTCCTTGGTTTTACCAACCTGCTTACATTTTTCAGCCTCTGGTTCTTCTTCCAAGGGTGATCTTCAAGATCATAATGAGTTATGTGTTTCTGATAGCACCAGCTTGGCCTCTCAGGTTTTGGTATGCGGACCTTGTCAGGATGTCCAGTTGCCAGCCTTGGCCACTTCCTTTAAGGCCAGACCTTCTGTCTCAAGGGCCGTTTTTCCATCAGGATCTCAAATCTCTAAATTTGAAGGCATGGTAATTGAACGCTTAGTGCTTAGTCATATAGGTTTCTCTGACTCAGTTATTAGCACTATGATACAGGCTCGTAAGTCTGTTTCAAGAAAACTGTATTATCGTGTTTGGAAAACCTATATTTCATGGTGTTCAGCTCATGATTATTCTTTGCATTTTTTTAGAATTCCTAGGATTCTACAGTTTCTTCAGGATGGTTTGGATAAGGGTTTGTCTGCAAATACTTTGAAAGGACAAATTTCTGCTCTTTCTGTCTTATTTCATAGAAAGATTGCTAAACTTCCTGATGTTCACTGTTTTGATCAGCCTTTGATTCGTATTAAACCTGTTATTAAATCTATTTCTCATCATTGGCGTCTCAATTTGGTTTTGAAGATTTTACAGGCTTCTCCTTTTGAGCCTATGCATTCTCTGGACATTAAATTACTTCTTTTTGCTATCTCTTCTGCTAGAAGAGTTTCTGAATTGTCTGCTCTCTCTTGTGAGTCTCCTTATCTGATTTTCCATCAAGATAAAGCCGTGTTGCGGACTTGGTTTAAATTTTTGCCTAAAGTTGTGAATTCTAACAACATCAATAGGGAAATTGTTGTTCCTTCTTTGTGTCCTAATCCTAAGAATACTCTTGAAAGGTCTTTACATTCTTTGGATGTGGTTAGAGCTTTGAAATATTATGTTGAGGCTACTAAATATTTCAGAAAGTCTTTTAGTCTATTTATAATTTTTTCTGGCTCCAGTAAAGGTCAGAAAGCCTCTGCTATTTCTCTAGCTTCTTAGTTGAGACTTTTGATACACAAAGCTTATTTAGAGGCGGGACAGTCTCTGCCTCAGTGAATTACAGCTCATTCTACTAGATCAGTTGCCACTTCTTGGGCTTTTGAAGAATAAATCTTCAGTTGATCAAATTTGCAAAGCAGCAACTTGGTCTTCTTTGCATACTTTTACAAAATTTTACCATTTTGATGTGTTTGCTTCTTCGGAAGCAGCCTTTGGTTGAAAGGTTCTTCATGCAGTTGTCTGTTTGATTCTAGTGCCTTTGATTTGAGTTTTTTTTTTTTTTTAATTTTTAAGGAAACTTAATTATTTTTTTGGATTTAATTTCTCAGCGGATTTATCTGTTGTTTTATCCCTCCCTCTCTAGTGACTCTTCTGTGGACTTCTACATCTTAGGTATTATAACCCATACGTCACTAGCTCATGGACTCTTGTCACTTACATGAAAGAAAACATAATTTATGTAAGAACGTACCTGATAAATTCTTTTCTTTCATAGTGGCAAGAGTCCATGAGACCCACCCACCCTCACTACTTGGCTACACATTAAACTATCCCATACGTCACTAGCTTATGGACTCTTGCCACTAAGAAATTCATTTATCAGGTTCTTACATAAAAAATTATGTTTTTTCTGCAGTTTAAAAATACTCTCTTCTGCTCAGCACCCAAAATCACATCTTTAGTTTCTGAACCCCATTAAAAAGTGATCAAAGTTCCCTTAACTACTGTCATTTAGGGACAAAGCTTCAGAGAATGTCACAGCTCTACTTCGTCACGTGTCACCCCACAGCCATACACCCAGCCCGGGTGATAAGGTTACCAGCCACGGCAAAATGTCTACAAGCACTAGCGGCAGCATCTGGACTACAGGCGCTAACTATTGACAGAGACAGCATCTGGGCTACAGGCGCTAGCGGCAGCATCTGGGCTACAGGCGCTAGCGACAGCATCTGGGCTACAGGCGCTAGCGGCAGCATCTGGGCTACAGGCGCTAGCGGCAGCATCTGGGCTACAGGCGCTAGCGGCAGCATCTGGGCTACAGGCGCTAGCGGCAGCATCTGGGCTACAGGTAATATTGCCAAAGTCAGCACCTGGACTACAGGCACCAGGTATCGCTAGCGGCAGCATCTGGGCTACTAACAAATCAAATGTGAGAACTGTGATTAATTAAATGGAACCCACCGTGCTGCTGTATGTTGTGATCTGGTTTTGGCATTTTTGTATGTATGGACGAGGGTAAATGTGACCCTCTTTTCATCTCTGTTTGCAGATCCACCTGCAGTTCCCCTCAGAGTTTGAGTTTAGTCAGTATTACCTGAAATTCTTGGCTTATCACTATGTGTCCAACCGGTTCCGCACCTTCCTTCTGGACTCTGACTGTGAAAGGATTGAAAAGGGTGAGTTTGTGTTTATTAAATAAGTAGTTCTATATGTGATAGCTATATAAGGGGTCGCGCCTTCTGTACTAGAAGAAATAGACATGGGCCTAGCCTACGGCTGACCGTGTAATGGAACTGGAATGCAGAAGATCTTGACAGTGTATATAGTTAGCTTCGCCATGTAATGCGTAAAAGCTGGGTTATATAGGACTGCAGTTGGGAGTGGGGTCCAGGAAAGAGTGGTTCAGATGTGTGTACAGGTGTCAGAGCTGTTTATAGGGTGGTTGGTGCTCTGTAATGGGGAACATAGTATGTGTGTTAGTTATGGATGAACCTGTAATGACACTGGTATGCTGCAGAAGGATAGGAAGAACTGAGTACGGGTGTATGTTATGACTTACCCTATAAAATGTTTCAGGGAGGGACTATCAGGTAGCAGTCCTGTACATATAAGGTGCAGTGCCCTGTAATAGGAACAGCTGGGTATGGGTATAGAGTATGGCTGACACTGTAATAACACTGGTATGTTAGAGGAAGGGGGTTAAAGGAGACAAGCTAGTATAACTAGTGTGCAGTGCCCTTAATAGGAACAGCTGGGTATGGGTATAGAGTATGGCTGACACTGTAATAACACTGGTATGTTAGAGGAAGGGGGTTAAAGGTGACAAGCTAGTATAACTAGTGTGCAGTGCCCTGTAATAGTGGTGTAGGGCAGTGCTCTGTAATAGGGGTAGGTTGCTATGTGTGTAGTGCTCTTTAACTACAGGGTAAAGGTGCTGTGTATTAGCACCTAAGCCTTTACTTCCTCAAACGCAGTGCTGTTATCTCTGTATTACACAGGAGTCTTGTATGAGGAGAAGGGAGACCGGCGGAGCCCACAGGTTTGCCGATCAATCTGGGAGTACATGGAACGTCTGCACAAGAAGAATCCTGTGTTCTATAATTACATGTTCTGCCCTGGGGATGGAGAGGTAAGGGCAGTAATCTGGTGTATAGTGTCCAGGACAAACTGTTATAAAGGCTAAATATGCTCCCTACTGTGCTTGGCTGTGTAACATTAAGTAATAACAAGATAGCTGCTGGATTCTGAACTAATATGTGGTCTCTCCCCAGGTCCTGCGCCCATACAGCTCATTGTGGGCTCTTAGACTGTGGGATTATTACACCCAGGAAGCTCTGAGTGAGGGTCCCTCTTATGACTGGGAGCTGCTTCAGGAACTGCAACATGAAGAACATGAGCGAAATGACAGCTCTGCCCCACAGACCAAGCGCAAGATTATCTGGCCATCTTATCACGCCCCTGCACGTATCCAGCTGGACGCCATAACCCACCTACTGGAGGTCAGAGGCCTTAGTGTAAAGAACAGCAGATAATGGGCTGTGGAATGCAGGGAACAGTGACACATATGGGGGACTGACACTGAGATTAGAAGTGAGAATAAGATAGTGTAAAGTGATCAGCAAGGAGCGCAGTGTCATTAATAACGTGATCAGCAAGGAGCGCAGTGTCATTAATAACGTGATCAGTAAAGAGCGCAGTGTCATTAATACAGTGATCAGCAAGGAGCGCAGTGTCATTAATACCGTGATCAGCAAGGAGTGCAGTGTCATTAATAACGTGATCAGCAAGGAGCGCAGTGTCATTAATAACGTGATCAGCAAGGAGCGCAGTGTCATTAATAACGTGATCAGCAAGGAGCGCAGTGTCATTAATAACGTGATCAGCAAGGAGTGCAGTGTCATTAATAACGTGATCAGCAAGGAGTGCAGTGTCATTAATAACGTGATCATCAAGGAGCGCAGTGTCATTAATAACGTGATCAGTAAAGAGCGCAGTGTCATTAATACAGTGATCAGCAAGGAGCGCAGTGTCATTAATACAGTGATCAGCAAGGAGCGCAGTGTCATTAATAACGTGATCAGCAAGGAGCGCAGTGTCATTAATAACGTGATCAGCAAGGAGCGCAGTGTCATTAATAACGTGATCAGCAAGGAGCGCAGTGTCATTAATACAGTGATCAGCAAGGAGCGCAGTGTCATTAATACAGTGATCAGCAAGGAGCGCAGTGTCATTAATAACGTGATCAGCAAGGAGCGCAGTGTCATTAATAACGTGATCAGCAAGGAGTGCAGTGTCATTAATAACGTGATGAGCAAGGAGCGCAGTGTCATTAATAACGTGATCAGCAAGGAGCGCAGTGTCATTAATAACGTGATCAGCAAGGAGCGCAGTGTCATTAATAACTTGATCAGCAAGGAGCGCAGTGTCATTAATACAGTGATCAGCAAGGAGTGCAGTGTCATTAATAACGTGATCAGCAAGGAGCTCAGTGTCATTAATAACGTGATCAGCAAGGAGTGCAGTGTCATTAATAACGTGATCAGCAAGGAGTGCAGTGTCATTAATAACGTGATCAGCAAGGAGTGCAGTGTCATTAATAACGTGATCAGCAAGGAGCTCAGTGTCATTAATAACGTGATCAGCAAGGAGAGCAGTGTCATTAATAACGTGATCAGCAAGGAGCGCAGTGTCATTAATAATGTGATCAGCAAGGAGCGCAGTGTCATTAATACAGTGATCAGCAAGGAGTGCAGTGTCATTAATACAGTGATCAGCAAGGAGAGCAGTGTCATTAATACAGTGATCAGCAAGGAGCGCAGTGTCATTAATAACGTGATCAGCAAGGAGCGCAGTGTCATTAATACAGTGATCAGCAAGGAGTGCAGTGTCATTAATAACGTGATCAGCAAGGAGCGCAGTGTCATTAATACAGTGATCAGCAAGGAGCGCAGTGTCATTAATAACGTGATCAGCAAGGAGCGCAGTGTCATTAATACAGTGATCAGCAAGGAGCGCAGTATCATTAATAACATGATCAGCAAGGAGCGCAGTGTCATTAATAACGTGATCAGCAAGGAGCGCAGTGTCATTAATACAGTGATCAGCAAGGAGCGCAGTGTCATTAATACAGTGATCAGTAAGGAGTGCAGTGTCATTAATAACGTGATCAGCAAGGAGCGCAGTGTCATTAATAACGTGATCAGCAAGGAGCGCAGTGTCATTAATACAGTGATCAGCAAGGAGCGCAGTATCATTAATAACATGATCAGCAAGGAGCGCAGTGTCATTAATAACGTGATGAGCAAGGAGCGCAGTGTCATTAATAACGTGATCAGCAAGGAGCGCAGTGTCATTAATAACGTGATCAGCAAGGAGCGCAGTGTCATTAATACAGTGATCAGCAAGGAGCGCAGTGTCATTAATACAGTGATCAGCAAGGAGCGCAGTGTCATTAATACAGTGATCAGCAAGGAGCGCAGTGTCATTAATACAGTGATCAGCAAGGAGCGCAGTGTCATTAATACAGTGATCAGCAAGGAGCGCAGTGTCATTAATAACATGATCAGCAAGGAGCGCAGTGTCATTAATACAGTGATCAGCAAGGAGCGCAGTGTCATTAATACAGTGATCAGCAAGGAGCGCAGTGTCATTAATACAGTGATCAGCAAGGAGTGCAGTGTCATTAATACAGTGATCAGCAAGGAGCGCAGTGTCATTAATACAGTGATCAGCAAGGAGCGCAGTGTCATTAATAACATGATCAGCAAGGAGTGCAGTGTCATTAATACAGTGATCAGCAAGGAGTGCAGTGTCATTAATACAGTGATCAGCAAGGAGTGCAGTGTCATTAATAACGTGATCAGCAAGGAGCGCAGTGTCATTAATAACGTGATCAGCAAGGAGAGCAGTGTCATTAATACAGTGATCAGCAAGGAGTGCAGTGTCATTAATACAGTGATCAGCAAGGAGTGCAGTGTCATTAATACAGTGATCAGCAAGGAGTGCAGTGTCATTAATACAGTGATCAGCAAGGAGTGCAGTGTCATTAATAACGTGATCAGCAAGGAGCGCAGTGTCATTAATACAGTGATCAGCAAGGAGCGCAGTGTCATTAATAACGTGATCAGCAAGGAGCGCAGTGTCATTAATACCGTGATCAGCAAGGAGCGCAGTGTCATTAATACCGTGATCAGCAAGGAGCGCAGTGTCATTAATACCGTGATCAGCAAGGAGCGCAGTGTCATTAATACCGTGATCAGCAAGGAGCGCAGTGTCATTAATACCGTGATGAGCAAGGAGTGCAGTGTCATTAATACAGTGATCAGCAAGGAGTGCAGTGTCATTAATACAGTGATCAGCAAGGAGCGCAGTGTCATTAATACAGTGATCAGCAAGGAGCGCAGTGTCATTGATACAGTGATCAGCAAGGAACACAGTGTCATTAATACAGTGATCAGTAAGGAGCGCAGTGTCATTAATAACGTGATCAGCAAGGAGCGCAGTGTCATTAATACAGTGATCAGCAAGAAGCGCAGTGTCATTAATACAGTGATCAGCAAGGAGCGCAGTGTCATTAATACAGTGATCAGCAAGTAGCGCAGTGTCATTAATAACGTGATCAGCAAGGAGCGCAGTGTCATTAATACAGTGATCAGCAAGGAGCGCAGTGTCATTAATACAGTGATCAGCAAGGAGCGCAGTGTCATTAATAACGTGATCAGCAAGGAGCGCAGTGTCATTAATACAGTGATCAGCAAGGAGCGCAGTGTCATTAATACAGTGATCAGCAAGGAGCGCAGTGTCATTAATACAGTGATCAGCAAGGAGCGCAGTGTCATTAATAACGTGATCAGCAAGGAGCGCAGTGTCATTAATACAGTGATCAGCAAGGAGCGCAGTGTCATTAATAACGTGATCAGCAAGGAGAGCAGTGTCATTAATACAGTGATCAGCAAGGAGCGCAGTGTCATTAATAACGTGATCAGCAAGGAGAGCAGTGTCATTAATACAGTGATCAGCAAGGAGCGCAGTGTCATTAATAACGTGATCAGCAAGGAGCGCAGTGTCATTAATAACTTGATCAGCAAGGAGCGCAGTGTCATTAATAACATGATCAGCAAGGAGCGCAGTGTCATTAATACAGTGATCAGCAAGGAACACAGTGTCATTAATACAGTGATCAGTAAGGAGCGCAGTGTCATTAATACAGTGATCAGCAAGAAGCGCAGTGTCATTAATACAGTGATCAGCAAGGAGCGCAGTGTCATTAATACAGTGATCAGCAAGGAGTGCAGTGTCATTAATAACGTGATCAGCAAGGAGCGCAGTGTCATTAATACAGTGATCAGCAAGGAGAGCAGTGTCATTAATACAGTGATCAGCAAGGAGTGCAGTGTCATTAATAACGTGATCAGCAAGGAGAGCAGTGTCATTAATACAGTGATCAGCAAGGAGTGCAGTGTCATTAATAACGTGATCAGCAAGGAGAGCAGTGTCATTAATAACGTGATCAGCAAGGAGAGCAGTGTCATTAATACAGTGATCAGCAAGGAGTGCAGTGTCATTAATACAGTGATCAGCAAGAAGCGCAGTGTCATTAATACAGTGATCAGCAAGGAGCGCAGTGTCATTAATAACGTGATCAGCAAGGAGCGCAGTGTCATTAATACAGTGATCAGCAAGGAGCGCAGTGTCATTAATAACGTGATCAGTAAGGAGCGCAGTGTCATTAATACAGTGATCAGCAAGGAGCGCAGTGTCATTAATAACATGATCAGCAAGGAGCGCAGTGTCATTAATACAGTGATCAGCAAGGAGCGTAGTGTCATTAATAACGTGATCAGTAAGGAGCGTAGTTTCATGAGCTAGCAGGGAGATCAGGGCTCTGTATGGAGGGGCAGGAGAGGTAGCAGGGAGATCAGGGCTCTGTATGGAGGGGCAGGAGAGGTAGCAGGGAGATCAGGGCTAACGCCCCTCCAGGCAACCAAATTCTAAGAACTACTGTTTAATTGTGGGGCATAGCAGAGGCTCTCTGGACAATTTCTCATCTTTACCATTAATAACCATCTATTTTTCTGTTTAGGAGCTGCAGAACCTGGAAATGGATTTGGGTCTGGTTCCTGAGCGCTGGAAAGACTCATGGGATAAAATAAAAGCTGCGCACCGGACTGAGATTCGTCATGAAAGCCGGGTGAGAATAACATGTGGCCCTGTGAGTGTGGGGGATATTCTTGCATTTTTTTGGAGGCAGGGGAGCAGCAAAGGAATTCTAAAAGAAAAGGTACCAATGGCACTACCTAAATGATGAGGACCAGATTAATAACCTAAGTTGCGCCCACTATGTAAGGCTAAGTATGGGTGCTATGTACGTTTGACCCCAATAAAAGTTAATTTTTAATTATATTTAAGTTTTCCTCCTTCCCAATCCATCCTTGGATTATTCTAGTGACAATTATTTGCGATATCTGTTTCGCACATTGGATCAGGGAGTGCTTTTTGTGTGTATGCTTTTTTCTTTTTGTTCAACACGAGCAGCAAAGGAAGTTTCACAAATGACAGGGGATCACAAACAGGACAGTTTTTTAGCAACCCCAGACTGTGATATGGTTGTGATAAATCAGTTACACAAAAATGGACCTACTGTTGGCATGTGCCGAGTTACACACATCTTCTACAGTGTCCTAGACTTAGAAACACCCATTATTTGTTTTAGATATCAGATGATCTTCTGACCTTGCTTGGCCGTAAATCATATCTGTCACCACAACGTATAAAGGGACAGTGATCTATTCATTCTTTCACACCCTTGTAGTCTCACTAATGTAAGTACCAGGGCAGGGGAAGTAGAAGTTCCAAGAAGTCATCAGAGGGTCTTGCCTTCCATCAATTACCCTTTGTCTGCCTGCTGGCATCATTCTTACACTACCCTAACTCAAGTCAATAAGAAAAAACATTTTCTGATGAACAATGTTGATGTGCTCTATCCTGGTTATCCAAGTTATCTTTGGACATTTTGGGATTATTTGTACATTAAACACTAAATAAATATAATGCGGTATTCATAGCAGAAATTAGAATAGAATATTTCTTTCATCAGATGGTGAGAGTTCATAAGTCATCACGTGTGGGAATTCTCCCCCTGACCATGAGAAGGAGGCAAAAGACACCCCAACAAACCAGAGCTTTAAATCCCTCCCACTTACAATGATCCTCAGACATTTTCTTTTGCCTCCTTGTGTTTAACTGATCTGAGGCCCATTTCCTCATTGCAGTTCACTGTCGGACAGAGGGGTAAACAAGGAGTTTAAAGGCAATGAAGCATCTACTTTTAGTCACAGGATTCCCATGTGAAATGCTGATTTATCCTCCATCCCCTGATTGACAGCATGCTGCTCCTTGTCAGCCCTCCCCAGGAGAAATGGGGATTCATTCACCTATCTCCTGGGTTGTAGATGCTCTTATTTATGACAGGTCTTTGACACCGTGCTCACACTACCTAGGATGGGCTTGTCTACTGGAAGCAAGTTGCTACAGCTGAAGTAAGTACCAGTGGAAGGAGGTACTGAGAGGTAAGTACCTGCACCTCCATAGCCCACCAGCTATTATTATGAACATGTACACATGCTTCACATAGTCTGGGGGCATCTATTTGTACACCATACACCTTTTATTAACAGTTTCTTTCTAATGGCAGGGAGAGTCCACAAATTCATTCATTACTGTTGAGAATACAACACCTGGCCACCAGGAGGAGGCAAAGACACCCAGTCAAAGCATTAATTATCTCTCCCACTTCCCTTACTCACCCAGTCATTCAGTTGAGGAAGAAGGAAACTAAGGAGAAACACTAGGGGAGTAGAGGTTACTCCCCCAGTACTTCTTTGCCTTGTCAACTAGGAGGTTGGTGAAGAAAGTGCTCTGAAGAGGATTGTATCTTAAGTCCTTTAATGGGTAGTTTCCCTGCCATATAGGACAAGGGGTTGTATGTAGCCATGTAATCCTCTTAGTAAGAGTGTTGGTGACTGTTAGTTTCTGGATGTCACAGGGAACCTTCCTTAGCCTCCTTCAAGTATAACTTTGCTAACACCCCTCCCAGCAACCAGTGTAAGCTTACACTGCTTTCCTCAGGTCCCTGTCAGAAGTGGATGAAGCTGTCAGACCTGGAAGTGCTTTGACTGCTCCACAGCAGAGACCCTGGAGGGTAAGTGCCTTTATATCTTTTCCTTCCCTTAGGAACTAGGGGACAGATGGAGAATGATGGGCACTATGATAGGATGGCACCTAATTACCTATTTAGGGGTTCTAGGGACAAAAAATGTATATCCTATGGTCAGGATATTTATTATCTTTGTAGCAGAATACATTAGGGACTTCTGTAGCAACTGCAGTTGCGTGGTTAGATCCGATCACTTCACCGGATTGCCTATTTGCAACCTGGGACTTCTCTGGGCATTTATGGCTGTAGGCCTTTTTTAATGGGCTCATTAGGGGTTATTAAGCAATTTTTGGTCTGTAAATTTCCTGTGATCACGGCACATAGCGTCGTTTTCACACACTTCATAATGCTGCAGGGGGCAGCCTCTTCAGATAGCGGCACCACATGGTTTGCTGCGCTCTGACTTCCTAAGCTCCGACCGTGATCAGAGGGTTGTCGACTGCGCTTTAGTCTGCACCGGAGCGGGAGGTGGTGAGTGCTCCGGCCAGAGCAGTTGCTAATCGAGGTGCCGTAGTTATTTTATATATTGATTTTATAACGATAATCCTTACTGTGTGGGAATTCCTCCTTTGCTATGGAGGAAGATATTAACATTTTTAGAGGATTCTTCTCCTTCTTTATTGCTTTCTGAAAAGTGCCTGTATTATGAAGAGGCCCATGTTTCCCCCCATGCACAGTTTTGCTCTCTATGTTTATCATCAGTTTTACAGTCCAAGTCCAAACTAAATCCTATTAATCTATTCCTAGAAGAATAAACCCCTTAGAGCCTTCCCCCTCTCAGGACTCTGTTGTCCAGGACATGCCTCATCTTTCTCCTCAGTCCCCATCCCAAAAGGTTTGCACAGGCAGTTCCCTGCAGCTCAGCACAATCTTTATTTGGGGGAATTTATTTACCAGTGGACTTTGCAGCACAGAAAGACAAAAGAAAGAGAAAGGTTAAACATGTTTCCTCAGATGCAGGAATCGGTACTCCTTTAGAGACTGCGTAGGTCAGTCTATCTCAGCATTCGGAGGATGATCGCTCCTCAGTTGCCTCTCCAAGAAGATTCCTTCTGTCAAGGCTCTCGTTGAATCCAGTAAAGAGGACAGCCTTTCTGAATTGGGTAAAAGACCTTTCTTCTTTGGGAGTGATTGTTCCAGTGCACCCCTCAGAACGGGGCCTAGAATTTTATTTAAACCTATTTGTGGTCCCCAGTATAGTGTCTCAACAAGTTTCTCAAGGTTCCGTCCTTTAAGATGGAGACTATCAGATCCATTCTTTCATTGGTCCAGGAGGGTCAATTGATGACTACTATCGACCTGAAGGACGCATTCCTCTATGTTCCGATCCACAAGGATCATTTTCAGTTCCTGTAGTTTGCCTTTCTGGACAAGCATTTCCAGTTCGTGGCTCTGCCCTTTGGTCTAGCTACTGCTCCAAGGATTTTTACGAAGGTACTAGGATCTCTGCTAGCGGTGGCCATAATGTGGGGAATCTAGGTGGCACCTTACCTGGACGATATCTTGGCTCCATATTTTCCTTTGGCAAGATCTCACACTACCATGGATATTATTCCTTTTGCTCGATTCTATCTGTGACCTCTATAACAATGTATGCTCAGGCAATGGGATGGTGATCATTCCGACCTGTCCCAACTGATCATCCTTGACAGCCATATGAGAGATTCTCTCTCCTGGTGCTCTCAAAGCACGTCCTGGGCTGATAGACTGTGTGTTTTTGGCTGAAACAAACAGGTTTCACTTCCGTTTTTGAAAGTGTTGCACAGCTTCTATTTCTTGCTGTACTTGTAATAACAGGGAAGTACTGTCTTGCACTCCATGTGACCGGGTGTGGTCTCTGTTCATTTCAGTCTTGAACCTGAGGAGAGCGTTTCCTCTGTTAACTGTCTGGGTCTAGGAGGTGGTGAGTGCTCCAGCCATTGGAAATATAAAGGTGCAGTTTTCTATAATAAAAAATGTTTTTGCGTCTTTTTGTGGGTATTACCTGAGCTATGGAGGACTCTGACATGTTAGAAGGTACTACTTCTGTACTAAATCAAACCTGTTTATATTGTGAGGAGGCCGTGGTTTTCCTGCACACTCAATTATGTTCCACATGCCTTAACACCGTTATAAAGTCTAAGACTGGAGACAAGCCTGCTAAGGCTCTTAGTCCCTCTGAGCCATCTACCTCTCAGGACTCTGTGTCCCGTGAAATTACTACCCATGCTACATTATCCACTCCACATGCAGTTCCCAATAGCACATCTAATCCTCCATCCGGAGGGGGCCTTCTTTCTGCGGACTTTGCCACGCAGTTACAAGCGGCGGAGTCTACATTACCTCGCTCTAACAAACGCAAGAGAGAGGTTAAACATAGCTCTCCTGACACAGAGACATCTAAATATTTATCGGATTTAGCTATTATGTCCTAGTTTTTCTTCATAAATGGAAAGAGCCCACAGCTGCATTCATTACTTTTGGGAAATTAGAACCTGGCCACCAGTAGGAGGCAAAGACACCCCAGCCAAAGGCTTAAATACTCATCCCACTCCCCTCATCCCCCAGTCATTCTTTGCCTTTCGTCCCAGGAGGTTGACAGAGAAGTGTCAGAATTTTTTCGATAGTCTCTTATGGAGGGTAGTACTCTTAGGCATGGGACTGGAGTTTTAAGTAGTCCTATCAGCCTCTTATTGAGAGCATGGATTAAAGTTAGAGTCCGGAGATGCAGGGAGAGTCTTTCTGCGAAACTATCCCAACTCATATTAATAACTCCACCAGCAATCAGCGTTGATGAGTTTCGCTGCCTGCTTTCTTCTCTCAAGTCCATGGCAGAGGCGACGTTCCTATCTGTCACACTTGAAGGGCCGTGTTCCTGTTCCACGGCGTAGATTCCGATAAGATTATTTAATTTTGATATGTATTACATATGTTTTCCCGAGAGACTAACACCTTGCGGGACTAACTTTAATTCAGGGTCTCAGTGAGGCTCTTTGTATCTTGAAATAGGGTTAATATCTCCTAAGGGGGGTTATTGAACAGGGAGGGTTTTAATAATGTTTCTTATATGATTCGACCTGCTTATGTGTAGTGTTACTTGGCTCGAGGCCTTGTGGAACATAACAGCCTTGGAAGTGACGCAGCTTTTACGGTCGGGCACACTTTTTTTGGACGGTACAGCCTACCTTGTGACCGGGCGTGGTCACGTTTTTGACTCTCCAGTTACGCATTCCTGACAGTGTGGCGACGGAAAGGTTCTGGCTCGCTGGTGTCTGGTGCTAGGAGGTGGTGAGTGCCCCAGCCATTGGGGGTGTAAGGTGCTGTTTAGAATTATTTGTTTACTTTAGTCCAAAGTTTTTGTATTCATTCCAGTTATTGAGGACTCTGAAGTTGAGATTCAAGTGGTCTCTGATTCAGATTCTACTTCTTATGACGAATACGAACCCGCCCAAATGATGCTTGACAGTTATGTTCCGTAGGCTGTTCTAGTGGGCCCAATTCCTCGGGACCGGGGAATCAAGAGGTCGCTGAGCCATCCGCCTCTGGGGGTTCTGTCCATCGAGTGGCGAGTTCCCTACCACTTACTGTTGCTACACGTACAGGTGACCCAGATTATGCTTATCCTTCCCTGGAGGGTGGTTTGTTCCCTCCGGAGGTTGTGGCATGTTTCCGTATTCAAGTTCTTATGGCATTGGCACATCTGCAGCTTCCAGATGTCTGCTTAAGATTATGTTCGTGTTCCGTCAACCCAGGTTCCTTAGACATGGGGTGGCCCGTTCAGTTATCCGGGGGAGCGGCTGGTCCTGAGGCTCCGGTGGAGGTGTGCTGTGCTTTTCGGTACAGACTGGCACGCCTTCGTGTTCTGCTATGGCACATTCTGGTGTTGTTGGAGGATCCCATCCTTAATGGATATAGGGGTTCTGGGTCTTCTTCTCCGAATAGCTCTCAGAATTAATTATAAGGGGATGAAGTCATCTTTTTATAGTCTGATTTGAGTATCCTTTCCTATCTGAGCTTGGGCGGGCAGGGTTCCGTTGGGCTGGTCCTGCGGGTGTGCCTGGTTTTTCATTGGGCATTAACCTACGGGTTGCCTTTTCTTTTGAATCCGGTTAGGATGATTTTTATATGATTTAACAAACTCATGTTTTGTTTTATATTCCTTCAGGAATTTTCCTTCTAGGATCGATACTCACGATTTGGGGATCGCACCTGTTTAGTCTGGATCTGGATCTAGTAGGGGGCAGACTCTCTCTCTTCGCTCAGGCTTGGGCAAGAGATGTTCACGATTCCTGGGCTTTAGAAATTGTCCCAAGGATATCTTCTGGACTTCAAAGAATCCCCCCCCCCCCCCCAAGGGGGTGGTTTCACATTTCTCAATTGTCTGCAAACCAGACAAAGAGAGAGGCGTTCTTACACTGTGTAGAAGACCTACATACCATGGGAGTGATCCGCCCAGTTCCAAGAGCGGAACAAGGGCTAGGTTTTTACTCCAACCTGTTTGTGGTTCCCAAAAAAGAGGGAACTTTCAGACCGATCTTGGATCTCAAAATTCCTCAGAGTACCATCTTTCAAGATGGAGACTATTCGGACTATTCTTCCTCTGATCCAGGAGGGTCAATATATGACTACCGTGGATTTAAAGGATGCGTATCTACACATCCCTATTCACAGAGATCATCATCAATTCCTCAGATTCGCCTTTCTGGACAGGCATTGCCAGTTTGTGGCCCTTCTTTTCGGGTTGGCCACGGCTCCCAGAATTTTCACAAAGGTGCTAGGGTCCCTTTTGGCGGTTCTAAAACCGCGGGGTATAGCAGTGGCGCCTTATCTAGACGACATCTTAATTCAGGCGTCGACTTTCCAGCTAGCCAAGTCTCACACGGACATCGTGTTGGCTTTTCTGAGATCTCACGGATGGAAGGTGAACGTAAAAAATTGTTCTCTCGTCCCTCTCACAAGAGTTTCCTTCCTGGGGACTCTGATAGACTCGGTAGAAATGAAAATATTTCTGACGGAGGTCAGAAAATCAAAACTTTTAATCACTTGCCGAGCTCTTCATTCCATTCCTCGGCCATCAGTGGCTCAGTGTATGGGGGTAATCGGACTCATGGTAGCGGCAATGGACATAGTTCCTTATGCCTGCCTACACCTCAGACCACTGCAACTATGCATGCTCAAACAGTGGAATGGGGATTATGCAGATTTATCTCCTCAACTGCATCTGGACCAAGAGACCAGAGATTCTCTTCTCTGGTGGTTGTCTCAGGACCACCTGTCTCAAGGAATGTGTTTCTGCAGGCCAGAGTGGCTCATAGTAACGACAGATGCTAGGCTGGGGTGCAGTCTGGAAATCCCTGAAAGCACAGGGCTTATGGTCTCGGGAGGAATCTCTCCTCCCGATAAACATTCTAGAACTGAGAGCGATATTCAATGCGCTTCAGGCATGGCCTCAGCTAGCTGCGGCCAAATTCATCAGATTTCAGTCGGACAACATCACGACTGTAGCCTATATCAATCATCAAGGAGGAACACGGAGTTCTCTAGCGATGATGGAAGTAACCAAAATAATCCGATGGGCGGAGGATCACTCTTGCCATCTCTCAGCAATCCATATCCCAGGGGTAGAGAACTGGGAGGCGGATTTCCTAAGTTGTCAGACTTTTCATCCGGGGGAGTGGGAGCTAATCTACAGATCAGATAAAGGGAGAGGCGTTCTTACACTGCATAGGAGACCTCTCAGACCTGGGAGTGATCCAGTTCCACTACAGGTACAGGCTCTGGGGTTTTTGTCCCAATCGGTTTGTGGTTCCTAAAGAAGAGGGAACTTTTAGATCTCAGGAGTTTAAACAAATTTCTTAGTGTACCGTCCTCCTAGATGGAAACTATTCGTTCCATTCTTCCCTTGATCCAAGAGGGTCAATTTATGACAGCAATGGATTTAAAGGACTCGTACCTTCATGTGCCATTCTCAAGAATCGTCTCAAGATCGTTGCTCTTCTTTTCAGTCTTGCCACAGCTCTCAGAGTTTTCACAAGGGCTCTAGGATCGCTGTTGGCGGTGCTTCGGATGCGGGGCATTGCAGTGGCGCTCTATCTGGACGACATCCTAGTCCAGGCACCATCCTTACAGCAAGCAAGATGTCACAAAGACTTGGTGTTACCCTTCCCGCGATCTCACGGGTGGAAGGTACATTTGGAAAAGGGTTCCTTAGTCCCAAGCACAAGGGTAACTTTCTGGGGAACCATAATAGATTCCATATCAATTAAGAGTGGAAAATAATATAGGGGGCGCCCTTACTATGATGGATAGTAGATGATCACCACTCTAAAAAATATATTTGTAGGTGGTTGTCTGATCTTAGTCTATGTCTTCTGGGTAATGAATCCACCAATGGCATAGGGTGAAAACTATTATAAGTGAGGGGGTATCCGGAACACGGACTAAACCGGTCCGTGCATGCACAAATAGACAATATTATATAACTCTGCTATTCAAGGATTTGGAGTGCCATAGCAAAACGGCTGATCAGGCCGTGTAATGTAAAACGGACAAGAAGGGAGCAGGCACTACTAGGTTAGGAAAAAATAAAAGCATACCTTTATTAGCAACATTAAAAAGAACAAGTGAATCCTCAAACAGAGGGCAGGCAAAGACAAAAACAGTCTGGCGTGTTTTACGCCCCCTAGTGGCGCTTCCTCATAGACTAATGTGTGTGAACAAAGCTAAACAATTTATACCCTTCTGTACAAATGTTTAACCCTTTCTATACATATACAATAAGAACAACCAATTGGTGAATTAAAAACAATAAAGTAAATTAAAACTATTATACTTGAGAAGATTATTTTTATCCGTTTCTTTAGTGTAGAGGTCAAACTCTAAGAGGTGACCTGACTTTAATACTTGAGTATTTAAAAATGGTATAGATTCCTCACTATAATTCACCATGAATTCTAGGTCCTTCACCTCAGAGTTCAATTCCCCTACAAACTGCATGAGGGATTCCACGTCACCCCACCATACGCCAAACACATCGTCTATGTACCGGTACCAAATGGCCCCATATTTTCTAAATAGTTTGTTTTGATATATGATGCTTTCCTCTACCTCATTCATAAAGCGGTTGGCGTATAATGGGGCCACGTTGGAACCCATCGCAGTCCCCTTGGTGTGGACAAACCATTGGTTCCAATATAAGATAAGGCTTAGTAGCTCCTCTATGAAACAAGCCTGTTCCTGACTGTACCGCTTGTTCATCAATAGATTTTTCTTAATGACCGCTATACCGGTTTCATGTTTGATAGAGGTATATAAACTTCTAACATCCATGGTGAACAAGAGGTACTTGTCACTGGGGAACTCTAGTGCTTTTGCTTTTTCCAGAAAATGGTTGGTATCTTTGAGATAGCTAGCCATTTTTACCACCTCTGGCTGAAGAATCTTATCAATAAATTTTGAGATGTTAGTGTAGATGGAATCCACACTGGATACTATTGGCCTGCCTGGCGGTTTCTAGCTGTCCTTATAGACCTTAGGGACTGTGTAGAAAATGGGGTTGTGTGGGGAAGTAACACACAGGAAATCCATTAGTTTTTTATCTATGCCGATATCAAGCGCTCTCTGTAAGATGGCCATAATTTCCTTTTGTGTGTTGGCCAGGGGATTACTCTTTAATATTTTATAGGTATTTTTGTCCTCCAATTGGGACAGTATCTCTTGAACATAATAATTTTTATCCAAGATAACAGTGGCCCCTCCCTTTTCCGCCCCCTTAAATATTACTTTATGGTTTTTCTATAAACCCTCCAAAGTATTGTAATCATCCCAGGAGACATTGGTTAAATTCACTCTTTTACCTCTATGCCACACTTTAGTATGGTCTTTGTTTTTATACTCATCCTTTAAATGTGTGACCCCATTCTGTATTAGATTAATGAATGTGTTCACGCTATGATTATTAATACTGGGGTTAAATTAACCCTTTTTGCGTAAACCTAGATTTTGCAAAGACCACTCATTAGTATTAACATTCATAATATCAGAACAATGATCATTCTTAAACCACACTTTTAATTTAATATTACAATATAATTTATGGAGATCCTTATCTAATTCAGAGAAATCCGTATTACGGTATGGGCAGTATGACAGTCCTTTATTCAACAGGACCAGTTCTTTATCTGTTAGTATGTGATCTGAGGTATTAATTACCGTGTCATACCCCTCCTCGTTCGCTTCTGTACTGGCACTGTGGTGTTCTATTGCCTTTTCAACACCTTGCGCTCTAATCTGCGCACAATTGTTTGCTGCTTCCTTGGTGTTTTTGCGGCCCGCCCTGCGGCTCCGGCGTTCTCCACGCCACTGCTCGACTCCAAAGGGGAGGATCCTTGGGATGACGTCTGAGGTGCACTGGAATCCCCTGTCGCACCTCCATGACGTTGCTTACGCTGATTATACCTGCGTCTCCCCCTGGGTCCCTGTGTTCGTCTATTGCCATGGTTACCAGCACGCCAACGATAGACATTGCCTTGGCGATAATCCTCCTCGTCTCTCTGGAATTTTGATCTCTTGGTTTCTTTAATCATCTTCTGTTCTGTATTTTCAAATCGATTCTCTTCTCCATTTTTTCAAAGTCTTCCATAGACATAGAGGTAAGTAGCTCCTCTCTATGTTTTTTGATAATATCCTCCTGGATCCCCATTTCTCTCTGTAATGACTCTACCGTCCATACCATGAGGTCATACGAACACTTATTGAGGATAGCTTTGAATTTGTCGCAGTATGCTTTATTGTTGTTTAACAGAGTGGGACAGGTACTCATAGGAAGGCCCCTCGGAATCCTTCTGACTCTGTAATATTCCGCTAGTGTGGTAGCGTGCAGCTCCCATTTTATCTGTTTCAATTTCAAAGCCTCATACTCCTTACTCACAGTTTCCCCAGGTGTTGGTCTTAAGAAATCCCTTGAACCCTTCATAAGGGCTGTAATCCTAGCAGCATCAATGTCAGTATAGGCAAACATAATGCTGCCATAAGTTCCTTGTGATTCATTATTGCCAGTCAGCATATTTATATATCCTCTATGTGCA
Organism: Bombina bombina; assembly: GCF_027579735.1. Lineage (NCBI taxonomy): Eukaryota > Metazoa > Chordata > Amphibia > Anura > Bombinatoridae > Bombina > Bombina bombina. The sequence continues at coordinate 965,925 of NC_069504.1, forward strand.
AGTAGCTCTGCAGTAAGAATTCTCAAAGACAGAGAGGGAGAGAACAGCACAATACTGGAGGAGTGCACGTAAGACCTGAGGACACTGCCAGGTCCCCCAACAGTCAAAGTATATCAATAATGGTCCCCAGCACTCAAAAGGTCAATTCAGGCAATTTATTCACATAAAATAGCAACAGGTCGCAGCCCCTTATTCATGCTTAACACTGTTACACTGACAAAGTGGCTTTTTAAATGTTTTCATTTTGGCGCCATTGCGCCAAGAACGGAGACCTAGCTCCCTCTAGTGGCAACAAGCAATTATTACACTCATAGAAATCCTATAATGCCTATATAATTGCTGTATCATGACATATATTCATTTAATTCAATAGCCATACATTTAGAATTACTCAACAATTAAAAGATTATTAAACAATTAAAAACTGATCTATGATGCTGCTTAGAAAACTATTATAATAGAAAGAAATGCATTACAACTATGACATTTGTTAGAAGAAACAGGACAGATCATAATCCCTATTAAGGCCCCTAGGCGTCAATTATTCCAATTTGTGGATCCACCACGTTTCTCTTTGCTTCAAGAGGCACTCCCTATCCAGACCACTCCTATTCACAGATAGGGGTTACCCCTGTAATCTTTTGGATAATGCTATAGACACTTTACACAAGACTACTACAAAAACACCTAAAAGTAATGATAACAGGATGGTATTCGTAAGCCAATATAATCCTTTAAGTGGAAAAATTGCAAAGCTTATTCGTCAGAATTGGCATATCCTTAAGGGTGCAATAAAGACATAGTGCAATTCGAGGAGCCTCCTCTTATGGCCCATTAAAGGGTAAAGAGCTGATATAGGACCCTGTAAAGAATTAAAACAGACTGTCTTAGGCAGTAAAAGAATGGGGACTTTTACTTGCCTAAATTGCATGAGTTGCAATTCCATTATTAGGGTACTAATTTTCATCATCAATACAGTGGAAAGAAATATAGTATGAAAGGTTTTTTCACTTGTGAGACCACACATGTGGTCTACCTTATTAAGTGTCCCTGTTCTATGGTCTATATCGGGGAAACGACCCGTAAGGCTAGGGATCGCATGAGCCAACATTGCTCCAATATTAGATGTAAGAACCTAGAGGCCCCCCTCTCTAGACACTTCCTTGAAAAAGGACATAATATAAGCCAGCTTAGGTGGCAAATTATAGGTCACAAACCAAACAGGAGTGGTCTGGATAGGCAGTGCCTCTTGAAGCAAAGAGAAATGTGGTGGATCCACAAATTGGAATCATTGACGCCTAGGGGCCTTAATAGGGATTATGATCTGTCCTGTTCTTTCTAACAAATGTCATAGTTGTAATGCATTTCTTTCTATTATATAAGTTTTCTAAGCCGCATCATAGATCAGTTTTTAATTGTTTAATAATCTTTTAATTGTTGAGTAATTCTAAATGTATGGCTATTGAATTAAATGAATATATGTCATGATACAGCAATTATATAGGCATTATAGGATTTCTATGAGAGTAATATTTGCTTGTTGCCACTAGAGGGAGCTAGGTCTCCATTCTTGGCGTAACGGCGCCAAAATGAAAACATTTAAAAAGCCACTTTGTCAGTGTAACAGTGTTAAAGGGACATTAAACACTTTGAGATGGTAATATAAAATGATAAATTGTATATAATAAAACAACTCTGCAATACTTTCATTATTTATTTTGTCCTCTTTCCCTGTAATTCCATTCTGAAATTGTGAGCTTTTCAGTTCCTGTTAGAAATGGAAGTGCAGAACACTGTTAAATCCAGCACAACCATTGGCTGCACACTCTAGTGACCTATGTATAACTGTCCCTAATTGGCCACAGCAGAGAAGGTAACACAAGTTACAACATGGCAGCTCCCAGTGTTTTATAGACACTAAAACTTTACACGTATTTGTCACTTTTTAAACAACTAATGAAACTTTAAAAAATACATCTACATGTTACTCATAGACTAATCTTTTCTTTGAATGCATCATTCTATCTAGCATGTATTTAGTGTTTAATGTCCCTTTAAGCATGAATAAGGGGCTGCAACCCTGAAACGTTGCTATTTTATGTGAATAAATTGCCTGAATTGACCCTCTGAGTGCTGGGGACCATTATTGATATACTTTGACTTGGTGGTTAGATCACCATCGTATAGTTCAAGGGGCCTCTTTTGTTCGTCCAACCTGGACTGTTATCACAACAGATGCAAGTCTTTCTGGTTGGGGAGCTGTCTAGGGATCTCTGACAGCAAAAAGGGTTTTGGAAAGCTCAAGAGGTGAGGTTACCAATCAATATTTTATAACTCTCTGCTATTTTCAGGGCTCTTCAGGTTTGGCCTCTGTTGAAGAGAGAACCATTCATTTGTTTTCAGACAGACAATGTCACAACTGTGGCATATGTCAATCATCAGGGTGGGACTCAAAGTCCCCTAGCTATGAAATAAGTATCTCGGATACTTTCTTGGGAAGAATCCAGCTCTTGTCTAATTTCTGCGGGACATATCCCAGGTGTAGACAATTGGGAAGCGGATTATCTCAGCCGTCAGACTTTACATCCGGGGGAGTGGTCTCTCCATCCAGATGTGTTTTTTCGGATTGTTCAGATGTGGGGTCTTCCAGAAATAGATCTGATGGCTTCCCATCTAAACAAGAAACTTCCCAGATACTTGCCCAGGTCCAGGGATCCTCAGGCGGAGTCGGTGGATGCGTTAGCAGTTCCTTGGTTTTACCAACCTGCTTATATCTTCCTGCCTCTAGTTCTTCTTCCAAGAGTGATCTCCAAGATCATCATGGAACAATCGTTTGTGTTTCTGGTAGCACCAGCATGGCCTCACAGGTTCTGGTATGCGGATCTTGTCCGGATGTCCAGTTGCCAACCTTGGCCACTTTCTTTTAGGCCAGACCTTCTGTCTCAAGGACTGTTTTTTCCATCAGGATCTCAAATCGTTACATTTGAAGGTATGGAAATTAAACGCGTAGTGCTTAGTCATAGAGGTTTCTCTGATTCGGTGATTGATACTATGTTACAGGCTCGTAAATCTGTTTCTAGGAAGATTTATTATCAAGTTTGGAAGACTTATATTTCATGGTGTTCTTCTCATAAATTCTCCTGGCATTCTTTTAGAATTCCTAGAATTTTACAGTTTCTTCAGGATGGTTTGGATAAAGGTTTGTCTGCAAGTTCCTTGAAGGGACAAATTTCTGCTCTTTCTGTTTTATTTCACAGAAATATTGCTATACTTCCTGATATTCACTGTTTTGTACAGGCTTTGGTATGTATTAAGCCTGGTATTGAATCAATCTCTCCTCCTTGGAGTCTTAATTTGGTTTTGAAGGCTTTACAGGCTCCTCCTTTTGAGCCTATGCATTCTTTGGATATTAAACTACTTTCTTCGAAAGTGTTGTTCCTTTTGGCTATCTCTTCTGCTAGAAGAGTTTCAGAATTGTCTGCTCTTTCTTGTGAGTCTCCTTTTCTGATTTTCCATCAGGATAAGGCGGTTTTGCGGACTTCATTTAAATTTTTACCTAAAGTTGTGAATTCTAACAACATTAATAGGGAAATTGTTGTTCCTTCTTTGTGTCCTAATCCTAAGAATTCTTTGGAGAGATCCTTACATTCTCTGGATGTTGTAAGAGCTTTGAAATATTATGTTGAAGCTACTAACGATTTCAGGAAGACTTCTAGTCTATTTGTTATCTTTTCTGGTTCTAGGAAAGGTCAGAAGGCTTCTGCTATTTCCTTGGCATCTTGGTTAAAGCTTTTGATTCATCAAGCTTATTTGGAGTCGGGTCAAACCCCGCCTGAGAGAATCACAGCTCATTCTACTAGATCAGTCTCCACTTCGTAGGCTTTTAAGAATGAAGCTTCAGTTGATCAGATTTGCAAAGCGGCAACTTGGTCTTCTTTGCATACATTTACTAAATTCTACCGTTTCAGAAGCAGTTTTTGGTAGAAAAGTTCTTCAGGCAGCTGTTTATTTGATTCCTCTGCTTAAGTTTTAAGTTTTTTCTTTTCATTTATGAGAAAAACTTATTTTTTTGGATGTGGATTTAATTTTTTTCAGTGGAAAATGGCTGTTATTATTTTTATCCCTCCCTCTCTAGAGACTCTTCTGTGGAGTTCCACATCTTGGGTAGTCATTATCCCATACGTCATTAGCTCATGGACTCTTGCCAATTACATGAAAGAAAACATAATTTATGTAAGAATTTACCTGATAAATTCATTTCTTTCATATTGGCAAGAGTTTATGAGACCCACCCCCTTTTTTATGGTGGTTATGTTTTTTTTTTGTATAAAGCACAATTATATTTCCAGTTCCTTTTTTTACTCCTTTCTCTATCACCCCACTGCTTGGCTATTCGTTACACTGAATTGTGGGTGTGGTGAGGGGTGTATTTATAGGCATTTTGAGGTTTGGGAAACTTTGCCCCTCCTGGTAGGATTGTATATCCCATACGTCACTAGCTCATGGACTCTTGCCACTGTGAAAGAAATGAATTTATCAGGCAAGTTCTTACATAAATTATGTTTTTCTGTAGCTTAGTGTGCCCCCCCTCCCGCGGACATTAGTTAGGGCCCATCCACACAATCAAGATCTCCTTTTCTATAGTGTAGCTGCCCCATCCCTCCATGTCCCTTAATTTTTTTTCTGTAGTGTAGGGCCCTCCCACTCCCTCCCCTTCCCTCCTCCCTCCACTTCCCTCCTCCCTCCACTTCCCTCCTCCCTCCACTTCTGAACCGCCCACACACCTCCGTCCGGCACCAGCAAACATGCGTTACAGAAGGTAACACACACAGTGTCACTGTTTGTAATGATCAGGCATCTGCTCTCAAATGGAACCGGAGAACCGATCCTACACCGGCTCCATATGCGGCAGATGCCTGGAGCTTCAGGAACTCCAGCTCTCGGCTATAACTTAAAGGGACAGTCTAGGCCAAAATAAACTTTCATGACTCAGAGCATGTAATTTTAAACAATTTTCCAATTTACTTTTATCACCAATTTTGCTTTGTTCTCTTGGTATTCTTTGTTGAAAGCTTAACCTAGGAGGTTCATATGCTAATTTCTTAGACCTTGAAGGCCACCTCTTTTCAGAATGCATTTTAACAGTTTTTCACCACTAGAGGGTGTTAGTTCACGTATTTCATATAGATAACACTGTGCTCGTGCACGAGAAGTTATCTGGGAGCAGGCACTGATTGGCTAAACTGCAAGTCTGTCAAAAGAACTGAAATAAGGGGGCAGTTTGCAGAGGCTTAGATACAAGGTAATCACAGAGGTAAAAAATATATAAATATAACTGTTGGTTATGCAAAACTGGGGAATGGGTAATAAAGGGATTATCTATCTTTTAAAACAATAAAAATTCTGGTGTAGACTGTCCCTTTAACAGCCGAGACTGCTGGAGCTTCCTGAAATTTAGACGTATATTTACACGTCTTGCGGTACGATAGGCAATGTACTGCAAGACATATATATACATCTTATTGGGTTAAGGGGTTAAATGTATGTTTTTAGCATTTTGATATTAAATCCCTCTCCTTCCTACAGTAATATATATATATACCTGATGTTTTTTTATAAGCATTATGTCTGCTTATTCTCACTTATTTCTACCGTAGGTATTATATATACGTTTTTGAGTATCTCTTAGCATATTTAGATGTTAAATCCCTCTCTTTATTATAGTTTATATATATATATTTATATATATATCTGATGGAAATTATATCTCACAAAATGTGAGCTAAAACTGTTAAGTACACCTGCGCTACCGGTGAGATCTAAAGCCAAAACCGTAAAGTGAACTAAAAATGTAGTGCAGGTGAAGGAAAATGCACAGTTTTCTGTACCCAGTATACATGACTGTGCTAAGCTGACTGCATTAAACTTAAAGCAACAGAAACCAAAAAAAAAAAAGTGCTATAAACTGCTAGTATAAAATGTATGGTGTACAAATGTACGTCTCCAGTCTATGGGAACATGTTTATATTAATAGCCGGTAAGTTATAAAAGAGCAAGTACTTACCTCTCAGCACCTCCGTCAACTCTGCTTACCTCAGCTGCAGCAACTTGCTTCCAGTAGACGTGCCCACTCTAGGCAGTTCGAGCACGATGCCAAGGATCTAAATCCGTAACATCCACAAATCTGGGGGATTGGAGGACAAGTCCACAAAGTAGGGACTGTCTTGTCCTCTAATCGAACAGAATCCTCAGACAGATCCTTGTGGTCCCCAACCATTAATGCAGCATCTGCAACTGGAGGACCCGAAGATGAAATCTGGCGAATGGAACTAATGCAGTTATAGGCCAAAAAAAGAGGCTACTTTTTGGCCTGTTATGGAACTCAAAATATTGAACAAAAAGTTCCTACTTTCCACATGGATTCACATTTTACTTCAGTGCAGTAGGGTCAGTTGTTGTCTACCATAGACTTAACAAATACCTCTTTACATATCCCTATTTACAGGGATTGTGTCAGATTCCTGGTATTTGCTTTTCTAGACAAGTATTATTAGTTTGTGGCCCTCTTTTTTGGTCTGGCTACAGCTCCCAAAATGTTTACAAAAGTACTGGGAGCTCTGTTATCTGTAGTTGGAGCTCAAGGAATCTCACATGGAATCTCAAATGGACAACCTTCGAGTTCAGGCTCTTTTTTTATCATCTGGCTGTGTTCTTCAGTTGCTTGAGTTACGGTTGAAAATAAATCTTCCTTTTTGGTCTCATAATTTATTCAGCGACTTTGCATTTTTCCCTGACAGATCAAGCAGACTAAAGCTGCAATAAGCCTGTGCCCTTCTGAAGCTGAATCCTCTCCCATTGCACAGTGCATGGAAGTTGCGGGCCTCTTCGTGGCTTCTTCAGATGCAGTTTCATGTGACAGATTTATTCTTTGTACCCTCCAATTGCAGATTCTGCATCAATGAATTGGGGACCACGATGATCTTTCTCAGAAGATCCTGTTAGATCCCAGGACAAGAAGCCCCTAACTTGTTGGTAGATTCATCATTCCTTGGTTCAGGGACCTCCTTTCCTCTGCCAGTGTGGGTAGTCATTTCCACAGATGGCAGCCTATTATGTTGGGGAGTTTGGTCTTTTCAGGAGGCAAGGTTACCTATAAATACTCTGAACTGTGCAACCTTCAGAGCTCTGTTGAGTTGGTGTGATCTCAGACAGGACTTTTTTCTGCGACTACAGTCAGACAATGTTACTCATCTACTTGACTCTATGTATGTATGTATGTATGTATTATGGGAAGTAGAAGGGCTTTAAAGCTCTGGTGTGTTGAGGTATCTTTAGCCGTCTCCTAATGGATAGGAGGGGAATTCCCCATACATGATGACTCATGAAAGAAATACATTTCTTTCATGTAATTAGCAAGAGTCCATGAGCTAGTGACGTATGGGATATACATTCCTACCAGGAGGGGCAAAGTTTCCCAAACCTCAAAATGCCTATAAATACACCCCTCACCACACCCACAAATCAGTTTTACAAACTTTGCCTCCTATGGAGGTGGTGAAGTAAGTTTGTGCTAGATTCTACGTTGATATGTGCTCCGCAGCAGGTTGGAGCCCGGTTTTCCTCTCAGCGTGCAGTGAATGTCAGAGGGATGTGAGGAGAGTATTGCCTATTTGAATTCAATGATCTCCTTCTACGGGGTCTATTTCATAGGTTCTCTGTTATCGGTCGTAGAGATTCATCTCTTACCTCCCTTTTCAGATCGACGATATACTTTTATATATACCATTACCTCTACTGATTCTCGTTTCAGTACTGGTTTGGCTTTCTACTACATGTAGATGAGTGTGCTGGGGTAAGTAAGTCTTATTTTTGTGACACTCTAAGCTATGGTTGGGCACTTTTATATAAAGTTCTAAATATATGTATTCAAACATTTATTTGCGTTGACTCAGGATGTTCAACGTTCCTTATTTCAGACAGTCAGTTTCATATTTGGGATAATGCATATGAATAAATCAATTTTTTTCTTACCTTAAAATTTTACTTTTTTCCCTGTGAGCTGTTAGGCTCGCGGGGGCTGAAAATGCTTCATTTTATTGCGTCATTCTTGGCGCTGACTTTTTTGGTGCAAAAATTTTTTTTCTGTTTCCGGCGTCATACGTGTCGCCGGAAGTTGCGTCATTTTTTTACTTTTTTTTTTTTTTTTTTTGCGCCAAAAGTGTCGGCGTTCCGGATGTGGCGTCATTTTTGGCGCCAAAAGCATTTAGGCGCCAAATAATGTGGGCGTCTTTTTTGGCGCTAAAAAAATATGGGCGTCAGTTTTGTCTCCACATTATTTAAGTCTCATTATTTATTGCTTCTGGTTGCTAGAAGCTTGTTCACTGGCATTTTTTCCCATTCCTGAAACTGTCATTTAAGGAATTTGATCAATTTTGCTTTATATGTTGTTTTTTCTATTACATATTGTAGATGTCCCAGATTGACACTGAGTCAGAAGATACTTCTGGAAAAACGCTGCCTGGTGCTGGATCTACCAAAGTTAAGTGTATCTGCTGCAAACTTGTGGTATCTGTTCCTCCAGCTGTTGTTTGTAATGAATGTCATGACAAACTTGTTAATGCAGATAATATTTCCTTTAGTAATGGTACATTACCTGTTGCTGTTCCGTCAACATCTAATACTCAGAGTGTTCCTGTTAATATAAGAGATTTTGTTTCTAAATCCATTAAGAAGGCTATGTCTGTTATTCCTCCTTCTAGTAAACGTAAAAGGTCTTTTAAAACTTCTCATTTTTCAGATGAATTTTTAAATGAACATCATCATTCTGATTCTGATAATGGTTCCTCTGGTTCAGAGGATTCTGTCTCAGAGGTTGATGCTGATAAATCTTCATATTTATTTAAAATGGAATTTATCAGAGCATACCTAACAATTAGTTCCTGACTTCCGGTGGGCGGGCCTAGAGCTAGCAGGGCGAGTTGTGTGCTCTGTGTGGCCTCGTGTCCATACTCCCTAGGATACGTATTAACAGCTGCCCAAGTGGGAAAGCCCTTGACGGGACGAGTGTCTGGGCTAATATACCACAGGAGAAGGGGAGAGAAAGAACCCTCCCTCACTGAAAGTCAAAACACGCAGGTTAAGCGTGGAAGCGGACGCTCTAAAGGAAATAGAGCTACAAACAAAACTGGAATACCTAAAGTTACAAGTTACAAGGGAGCCGCATGTAAAGCTGCAAGTGTGACTGGCGCGGCAGAGATATATTGGAGAGAGGTGAAGTCCCCCCATCTTCCTGCAGAATTCTACAGTGGAAAATCATCACTCTCTACCCAAAAAAAAAAGAAAGATGCTTGTGGGGAGACCCATGGAGACTAATATCAGCTGAGAGGCGTCGCCGACACTGAGGAAAAGCTGAGCTGAGGAAGCTACGGGTGAGACCTGCGCTGCAGGGATAAGTGCGGAGGAGGCTAAGTGGGGAAACCCCTATACGGCAGAGCACAGCTGACGGAAATTAGCACACATACCGCTTGGATTGCTGGACTCCGTGTGTCTTTGGGGCTTGTTTCTGCGGTCCCCGGTGGCTGTGCGGACGTGTTTGGAGCAGGGACCGTCGACTTCCGGGTCACCGGAGCTGCTGGCTGGCGGTGTATGGGCCTCTCCTCCTGGCTGTGAGAGGTAATTTTGTGGCGCCGGCAGCGAGACAAGGCAGCAGATGGGTGATTGGCGGCCGGGAGGCCTTTGGTGGCAAGAGCCAGACGGAGGCACCGGGTGGACCGCCCTGTGGAACCTGTGGACGGAGAGAACCGTATTTACAGAGTGGCACAGTGGACTTTGCTCGAGTCTGACACAAACAAAAAGAAGGTAACAAAAATATTATACCGTCTGGTATTGACATTATTACCCCATCCTGGAAGGGGGGAATAAGAAATAAGCCAAGAGAAGTGAGAGAAGTGAAGGGAAGAGGAAGAGGGAAGGAAAAAGAAAAAAAGACAGAACAAGAACTTTTTTGATTGTGAACTATAGACACTGGGAAAAGGTTTAAACTGTTTAATACCTAATTGAGAGTCCACGGTGCATTCCTCCCTTGTTTCTCTTCCCCCTTCCTAGGGTAAAGGGGGCCCGACATTTATGAAGGTATAGGGGAAGTGGGAGCAAGAGAGAGAGTTTTAGAAGGGTGTTAAAGTAAGAAAGAATCAAGATCAGTCAAGAAAAACAATATTTTAAATACATGTATGGATAAGTTCCTGGGGGCTAACAAGATGACAACTAAATATAAGCAAAATGAAAGAAGACAGAAAGGTTCCCCTGAGGTATTAAATGAATCAATAGAAAGCACCCCTAGTAACAAAGATATGCATCAGATTGTGCAACAGATAAGCTCATTATTTCTTCCTAAAATGGAGAATCTACAAAAAGGTTTAGATGCTATTTCTGGTGAGATTAAACAGATTTCCAGCAGGTTCACAGAATTGGAAGGAAGAGTGTCAGATCTTGAAGACACTTCCTCACACCAAGCTAATGCAATTGAAAACCTTATAAAACAGAATCAAATTCTCCACTTACGCCTTGAAGACCTTGAGAACAGGTCAAGGCGAAATAGTATTCGCCTAATTGGGGTCCCCGAATCTATCAAGCCATTAGATTTGATATATTTTGTTGAAAGCACCCTTGCAAATCTTTTAAAAATGCCCGCAGGTATTCTTAAAGGCAGTGTAGAGCGGGCCCATAGGACTGGCCCAGACTATCAAGAAGGGAATACACGTACACAGCCTAGACAGATCATGGTGAAAATATTAAATTTTCAAACGAAAGTGGCTATTCTACAAGCATATAGAAAGAACTCCCCTCTTATATTTGAGGGCTCTAAGATTTTGATGTTCCAGGATTATTCAATGGAATTATCAAGAAAACGAAAAGAGTTCTCTCCATTATGCACTACTCTGAATAAGGAAGGTATAAAAGCTTTCCTGCTATACCCTGCCAAATTAAAAATATTAACACCTGAAGGGCCAAGGTTTTTTGAGTCTCCTCATGAGGCTAAGGAATTTTTAGATCGGAGCTCAAAGACCACCGTGTAGAAAAATATTTATTTTTAAACATTTGTCTGATGTTCTTGGTTTTTTGCTTTGGTTTTTTTTCTTTTTTATTTTTTGCTTATATACTAAGTTTACAATGTTTTGAATTTATGATTGTATTTAAATTGGAAAATGGGGCAATCGGCCCTACCTGGCTATGTTGGATTATCTTTGCTAGGGTATCTTGGTTAGATAACTTAGTATCGTTGGTAGAAATGAAATACAATAGAGGAAAAGGAAATTTAATGTTTGATTTGCGTTTTTTTTTTTTTTCTCTCCCCCTCTCTTCGTTCACTTTACGCACCTTTGCCCGAGTTGCGGGTTGAGTATTTATCATCCTTTTATTTTGCACTGTTATATAAGGAGTGTTACTTTATCACTTGGATTTTCAATGCTAATGGAATCACACGGGTATTTAAAGGATTCTTTTTTGTCCCTCCTATACATATTTTTGCACTCTCTGTCTGCATGGTGTTTAGTAACAACCGTGCTCTTACTGATATAAACTTTTGCACTTTACGCACGTCTATAATATTTATGGACAACTTTTTTCACGCTTATGGTTTGTTATTTTTTTTTTTTTTTTTTTTTTTTTTCACTCTCACTTTTTCACTTCAACATGAGATATAGGTTGAATATTTATCACTTTACTATTTTATACTATTACATCTGGAATGTAATTCTTTCACATTTGGTTTTTTAATACCACTTAAAGGACTTCTCTCTGTCCCTTCTTTTCACTTTTTGGCACCTTTTGTATGCACGGTGTTTAGTCATAATTATGCTTCTATAGATAAGATTATCTGTGTGGTTTTTTTTTGTTTTTTTTTCTTCTCTCTCCCTCTTTTTCTTTCTCCTTCTTTCGCCTCCTCTTCTCCCCTCTCCTCTTTTTCAAGGGTTTATATGGTACATTTTTTATATAAAGGATGACCCTTAAGTTCGTCTCATGGAATGTGGGGGGTATTAACTCTCCCATAAAAAGACAAATGATATTATCTCATCTACGGCGGCTTAAGACAGATATAGCGTTCTTGCAGGAGACGCATTTATCGGATAAGGAACATGATAAATTATGTAAGGATTGGGTTGGATCCACAATTTATGTTTCTTATACAAAGGCAAGTAGAGGTATTGCAATTCTCTTTGGTAAGAGACTCCAAATTGAGATTGTTAAAACTATCAAAGATGCAGAAGGTAGGTACGTGATATTACAGATAAAGTCGAAGGGGAAGATATGGGTATTGTGTAACATTTACGCTCCTAATAAGAAAGATATGGGATTCTGGACAAATCTCCTCCAAGCCTTAGCGCCGTTTCAAGGCCAGGACATAATATTGGGGGGTGATTTTAATCTGGCCCCTAATCCGGTGTGCGATAGATATCGAATGCCAGGGCACGTACAAAAGCCCACTCTTAAAAATAAAGGGAAATTCGAGGAGAGAATTTTTAAAAAATTCCAAGACGTGCTCCAATTAGTGGATATTTGGAGACTTCGTAACCCGGATAGTAAGGACTACACCTGTGCCGCTAGAGCAGCCCCAGTTCTCTCGAGGATTGATCTATTTTTGGTATTGAACTCCTTGGTCTCTAAGGTAGCTAAGGATAAAATACATAATGTACTAATTTCTGATCATGCACCAATAGAAATATCTTTACGGGAAGGTTATCAGTATAGTAATAGGAACACATTAAGGTTTCCATATTATTTATATACGTCCGAAAATTTCAAAAAATTCTTGACACAATCATGGAATGACTATTACACAGATAATATGGCACATCTTGAAAGCATGGGAGTTTTCTGGGGGGCAGCTAAAGCTGTACTGGCTGGTAATATATTGGCTTATGATGCTAATATACGCAAAAAGGCAGGGCTGAAACTTCAACAACTTCAGGAGAAAGTCATGACCGATTATCAGGCCTATTGTAGAAGTTCTACAGCTAGCACTAGAGAATTATATCATGCGAGTAAGGAAGAATTAGATGCTTATCTTAAACAGCAAGCAGTAAATACATTACGAAAAAGAGATAGCCTTTATTATAGATTTGGAAATAGGTCAGGAAAACTTCTAGCCTCCCTTACCAAAAATCGGACACCAGGAAAAAATATCGCGGCCATTAGACATAAAAATGTTGCATTTAAAACTCCGGAATCTATTGCCTCTGCTTTTGCAGAGTACTACACGGAGTTGTATGCTAGGCAGGGGGTCTCACCAGTTCCCTCTCTCCAAGACTTTTGGGCTTCGATAACACTACCTCAAATTACCCAGGAGCAATTAGAAATTTTAAATAAGCCTATTTTGAAGGAAGAAATTGAAAAGACTATCAAAACACTAGCAAATAGTAAAGCGGCGGGACCGGATGGACTTCCCATTGAATTTTATAAATTACTGAAGGATCAGATATCGTCGGTCCTTGCTAGGCTATATCAAGATCTTTCAATTGAAGGGAACCATCCAGAACAAAATTTTACTAATGCGTTTATATCTTTAATCCCAAAGGTAGGGAAAGACCAGGTACTACCAGGGTCTTATAGACCTATATCATTACTGAACTCCGATTATAAAATATTTATGAAGGTACTGGCGGAGCGGTTAAAGATGATATTGCCTACCCTGGTACACACTGACCAAACCGGTTTTATGAAGGGTAGGACCTCAGTGACAAATCTAAGGAGAGTATTACATGCAATCTCACATTATTGGCTACGCTCAAGGGAGAGAGGGAATGGGGCCCTGTCGGAGGCCTTCCTGCTGTCTCTGGACGCAGAGAAGGCTTTCGACAGGGTCGAGTGGGATTACCTATTCTCTGCATTGCAAAATTATGGAATAGTAGGTAATTTTCTAGCATCAATTCGTAATGTTTATCACAACCCGATTGCTCATATCTTTGTGAATGGGGTTTTTTCTCCCACAGTATATCTTCAAAGAGGAACAAGGCAGGGATGCCCGCTCTCGCCTCTTCTTTTTAACCTGGCCTTAGAACCCTTGGCTATAAAATTGCGAGCTAGTTTTCCGGGAATGAACATTAAGGGAGAGGTTGTCCACCTGGCATTATATGCAGATGATATGTTGTTATTTGTTGAAAACCCAAATTTACATATCTCTAAAATATTACAATTAATATCAGAATTCGGGTCTTATTCGGGTTATAAAATCAATACGGGTAAGTCAGAGATGTTATGGTTGCATAAAATTAAAAAGAATAATTCTCATTATCCCTTTAAGGAAGTTGACTCTTCTCTTATGTATCTAGGTATAAAAATACCAAGTAACCCTAATCTAATATATGAATTAAATATTATGGAGCACTGTTCGGAAGTCATCTCGCTCTTAGTACATTGGAAAAACCTTCCCCTTACACTAGCAGGAAGGATAGCATTGATAAAAATGGTGGTGCTCCCTAAGATCTTATATCCTTTACTAATGCTTCCCTGTCTTATAACAAAAAGCGATTTAAAGAGGCTAAATCGAGCAATAGTAATGTTTCTTTGGAAAGGAAAGAAGTCTCGAATTGCTCTTTGGAAATTATATGCCAGTTATGCAAGGGGGGGCTTTGGATTACCCAATTTAAAATTTTATAATTGGGCTGCACTGGCACGAATAGTATTAGATTGGCAATTAAACACATATCATTTTGGTGAAGAGACCTTGGAAAAAGCAGTACTGGGAGAATGGAAGCTCTCGGCTTTACCCTTTGTTTCTTATAAAGATATCCCAAAACAAATTCAATCGCATATACTTTATGGGGACGCGCTCCGAGCCTGGCACTCAATTCAAAAATTTGTAAAGGGTCCTGTGATATCTCCAAGATCTATCCCGTTTTTAAATAACATTTATTTCCCAGCAGGAGCAGATACTGGGGCGTTTAGACTATGGGATGCGAAAGGGTTAAAAACCTTAGGAGATATGGTGGACCCTTTAAGCAAAAAGATATATTCGTTTCAGATGTTACAAAGCAAGTTTGATATCCCAAATACGCAATTTTTTGCTTTTCTGCAAGCCCGACACTATGTATCAAGTATGATAGAGGGAAACACCCTATTTTGGGATACTTCCTTTTTTGATCTTCCCCAAAAGAAATTTTTAAGCGGCTCATTCTCGTTATCAGGAATATATCAAACAATGAACAATAGGGAAGAATCGAGAGTTATGGATAATATACTGGGTAGATGGGGAAGGGATATTAGGGAGGATCATGGACAAACTTGGATTATGGACAGCTTGCAAATAGCGAGGAGAGCAACCCTGTCTGTAGTTCTTAGAGAATCACAGGCAAGAATGTTACATCGGGATTACATAACGCCGCGTAGGCTATCAAAATGGAACCCAAATAGTATAAATGTTTGTATAAAATGTGGCTGGAGGAATGCAAATTATATGCATCACTTTCTAAGTTGTCCCAAGATATACCCTTTTTGGCAAAAAGTCCGATATTGGATCAAACAAAATTTTAAAATCGATATTGAATTAGGAATCCCTCAAATATGTTTTTTAAGATGGGATAGAGCGAAAACCGAAAACCAATTGCTGTTAACAATGATCATTCTACAGGCTCGTAAATGTATTTTGGATCTCTGGACAGTTAAAAATACCCCTACCATTCCACAATTAAAAAATAGATTAATAAAACAACTATTTGTTGAACAACAAGATGTTAAATCTGATGTCTTAAACAGGTTAGAGGGCTTCCTGGGGAAATGGAAACCATATATTATAACCCTGGAAATCTCAGTACAAAATCAAGTTATAAAACCGTTTGCTCAGACTGAAATAATATTGGCTTCAAGATTGAGGAGAGAATGGGAAAGTTTAGAAGATCTTTAACACTTGGTGATGGATACACACTCTCACGCAGACATGGTGAAGGGGTCTTAGGGTTCTGTTGTTTTTTGTTTTTTCTTGTTGTGGGTTTTTTTTTTTTTTTTTCCTCCTTTTCCTTATGTTTTGTTGTTAGTTTGGTTCTGTAGAATGATGTAAATAATGAGAAGATAAGATAGCTCGACTTAAAAATACTTAGTCAAAATGAAGATGGCAGCACTTGACCAGAATGAAAATGCAATACAATATCGAGTAAGATAATGAAGATTATTAACGGTTGATTAAATTATAGGAAGAAGTCAATGTTCAGGATAATAACATCTACTAGACAGCCTTCTGGATGTTTAGCAAGAATTGTTTCTTTTTTATGCCTCTGTAACTTGTGTATTATTAATGAATAAAAAAATTAAAAAAAAAAAAAAAAAATGGAATTTATTCGTTCCTTACTTAAAGAGGTCTTAATTGCATTAGAAATAGAGGATTCTGGTCCTCTTGATACTAAATCTAAACGTTTAAATAAGGTTTTTAAATCTCCTGTAGTTATTCCAGAAGTTTTTCCTGTCCCTGATGCTATTTCTGAAGTAATCTCCAGGGAATGGAATAATTTGGGTAATTCATTTACTCCTTCTAAACGTTTTAAGCAATTATATCCTGTGCCATCTGACAGATTAGAATTTTGGGACAAAATCCCTAAAGTTGATGGGGCTGTCTCTACTCTTGCTAAACGTACTACTATTCCTACGGCAGATAGTACTTCCTTTAAGGATCCTTTAGATAGGAAGATTGAATCCTTTCTAAGAAAAGCTTATTTATGTTCAGGTAATCTTCTTAGACCTGCTATATCTTTAGCGGATGTTGCTGCAGCTTCAACTTTTTGGTTAGAAGCTTTAGCGCAACAAGTAACAGATCATAATTCTCTTAGCATTGTTAATCTTCTTCAACATGCTAATAACTTTATTTGTGATGCCATCTTTGATATCATTAGAGTTGATGTCAGGTATATGTCTCTAGCTATTTTAGCTAGAAGAGCTTTATGGCTTAAAACTTGGAATGCTGATATGTCTTCTAAGTCAACTTTGCTTTCCCTTTCTTTCCAGGGTAATACATTATTTGGTTCTCAGTTGGATTCTTTTATCTCAACTGTTACTGGAGGGAAAGGAACTTTTTTACCACAGGATAAAAGATCTAAAGGTAAATTTAGGTCTAATAATCGTTTTCGTTCCTTTCGTCACAATAAGGAACAAAAGCCTGATCCTTCACCCACAGGAGCGGTATCAGTTTGGAAACCATCTCCAGTCTGGAATAAATCCAAGCCTTTCAGAAAATCAAAGCCAGCTCCCAAGTCCACATGAAGGTGCGGCCTTCATTCCAGCCCAGCTGGTAGGGGGCAGATTACGATGTTTCAAAGAAATTTGGATCAATTCAATTCACAATCTTTGGATTCAAAACATTGTGTCAGAAGGGTACAGAATTGGCTTCAAGATAAGGCCTCCTGCAAAGAGATTTTTTCTTTCCTGTGTCCCAGTAAATCCAGCAAAGGCTCAAGCATTTCTGAAATGTGTTTCAGATCTAGAGTTGGCTGGAGTAATTATGCCAGTTCCAGTTCTGGAACAGGGGCTGGGGTTTTATTCAAATCTCTTCATTGTACCAAAGAAGGAGAATTCCTTCAGACCAGTTCTGGATCTAAAAATATTGAATCGTTATGTAAGGATACCAACTTTCAAAATGGTAACTATAAGGACTATCCTGCCTTTTGTTCAGCAAGGGCATTATATGTCCACAATAGATTTACAGGATGCATATCTGCATATTCCGATTCATCCAGATCACTTTCAGTTTCTGAGATTCTCTTTCCTAGACAAGCATTACCAGTTTGTGGCTCTGCCGTTTGGCCTAGCAACAGCTCCAAGAATTTTTACAAAGGTTCTCGGTGCCTTTCTGTCTGTAATCAGAGAACAGGGTATTGTGGTATTTCCTTATTTGGACGATATCTTGGTACTTGCTCAGTCTTCACATTTAGCAGAATCTCATACGAATCGACTTGTGTTGTTTCTTCAAGATCATGGTTGGAGGATCAATTTACCAAAAAGTTCATTGATTCCTCAGACAAGGGTAACCTTTTTAGGTTTCCAGATAGATTCAGCGTCCATGACTCTGTCTTTGACAGACAAGAGACGTCTAAAATTGATTGCAGCTTGTCGAAACCTTAAATCACAATCATTCCCTTCGGTAGCCTTATGCATGGAAATTCTAGGTCTTATGACTGCTGCATCGGACGCGATCCCCTTTGCTCGTTTTCACATGCGACCTCTTCAGCTCTGTATGCTGAACCAGTGGTGCAGGGATTACACAAAGATATCTCAATTAATATCTTTAAAACCGATTGTACGACACTCTCTGACGTGGTGGACAGATCACCATCGTTTAGTTCAAGGGCCTTCTTTTGTTCTTCCGACCTGGACTGTAATTTCAACAGATGCAAGTCTGACAGGTTGGGGAGCTGTTTGGGGGTCTCTGACAGCACAAGGGGTTTGGGAATCTCAGGAGGTGAGATTACCAATCAATATTTTGGAACTCTGTGTGTAAGAAATTACTCTTAACTAACCAAAGGATCTTATGTTAAAAACCATTCACGTCGCAAAATTAATATAAACATATATCAATAATGGGCCCTGTGCAAACGAATTTCATATACCGTACTGTATATCTATTTAAACCCTCCAGAAACAGACAACCATACTACCTTCAACTATTTAAACCGTCACACATTTATTAAAGAACAGATAAATAACAAGATTTCATGTTACTGTTTACAAGGTTAAACACATAAAAACAATTTAACAGAGAAATAATACATAAATGAATATTACCCCGTTTGTTTCCTGTGGGAGTCCCGGCTATAGCATGTATCATTGATGTTTTCCTTTCCAAAGATGAACTCTGTCTATTCTCCTTTCTCCCAACCTTTATACCCTTTAAGAATGCTGACCATATACTTTTGGCTCTATTCCAAATAAGGTGCTCTACCCTATTGTAAGCTTTTGCTACCTACAGCAAACTTCTCTACCCATATATGATCTTAACTCTTGGTATACGTAAACTGGCTACCTCAGCATTGCTCCATGCCTGATGTTTTAAAATAGTAAACAGAACATATTAACCTCTTTATAACTGTAATAATGCCATCTTTCTATAACTACAGCAATAATACATTTATACACATTAAAATCTTACACGTGCAATTTTCAGAGCTCTTCAGTCTTGGCCTCTTCTAAAGAGAGAATCGTTCATTTGTTTTCAGACAGACAATGTCACTACTGTGGCATACATCAATCATCAAGGAGTGACTCACAGTCCTCTGGCCATGAAAGAAGTATCTCGAATTCTGGTATGGGCGGAATCCAGCTCCTGTCTAGTTTCTGCGGTTCATATCCCAGGTATAGACAATTGGGAAGCGGATTATCTCAGTCGCCAAACGTTACATCCGGGCGAATGGTCTCTTCACCCAGAGGTATTTCTTCAGATTGTTCAAATGTGGGGACTTCCAGAAATAGATCTGATGGCCTCTCATCTAAACAAGAAACTTCCCCGGTATCTGTCCAGATCCAGGGATCCTCAAGCGGAAGCAGTGGATGCATTGTCACTTCCTTGGAAGTATCATCCTGCCTATATCTTTCCGCCTCTAGTTCTTCTTCCAAGAGTAATCTCC
This sequence comes from Bombina bombina, assembly GCF_027579735.1. NCBI lineage: Eukaryota > Metazoa > Chordata > Amphibia > Anura > Bombinatoridae > Bombina > Bombina bombina. Next base: position 985,526 of record NC_069504.1, read on the forward strand.
AAGATTCTGAAGGAATGCTCGTTTGTTCTGCTGGTGGCTCCAGCATGGCCTCACAGGTTTTGGTATGCGGATCTTGTCCGGATGGCCTCTTGCCAACCGTGGACTCTTCCGTTAAGACCAGACCTTCTGTCGCAAGGTCCTTTTTTCCATCAGGATCTCAAATCCTTAAATTTAAAGGTATGGAGATTGAACGCTTGATTCTTAGTCAAAGAGGTTTCTCTGACTCTGTGATTAATACTATGTTACAGGCTCGTAAATCCGTATCTTGGGAGATATATTATAGAGTCTGGAAGACTTATATTTCTTGGTGTCTTTCTCATCATTTTTCCTGGCATTCTTTTAGAATTCCGAGAATTTTACAGTTTCTTCAGGATGGTTTGGATAAAGGTTTGTCTGCAAGTTCCTTGAAAGGACAAATCTCTGCTCTTTCTGTTCTTTTTCACAGAAAGATTGCTAATCTTCCTGATATTCATTGTTTTGTACAAGCTTTGGTTCGTATAAAACCTGTCATTAAGTCAATTTCTCCTCCTTGGAGTTTGAATTTGGTTCTTGGGGCTCTTCAAGCTCCTCCGTTTGAACCTATGCATTCATTGGACATTAAATTACTTTCTTGGAAAGTTTTGTTCCTTTTGGCCATCTCTTCTGCCAGAAGAGTTTCTGAATTATCTGCTCTTTCTTGTGAGTCTCCTTTTCTGATTTTTCATCAGGATAAGGCGGTGTTGCGAACTTCTTTTAAATTTTTACCTAAGGTTGTGAATTCTAACAACATTAGTAGAGAAATTGTGGTTCCTTCATTATGTCCTAATCCTAAGAATTCTAAGGAGAAATCATTGCATTCTTTGGATGTAGTTAGAGCTTTGAAATATTATGTTGAAGCTACTAAGAATTTCCGAAAGACTTCTAGTCTATTTGTTATCTTTTCCGGTTCTAGAAAAGGCCAGAAAGCTTCTGCCATTTCTTTGGCATCTTGGTTGAAATCTTTAATTCATCATGCTTATGTCGAGTCGGGTAAAACTCCGCCTCAAAGGATTACAGCTCATTCTACTAGGTCAGTTTCTACTTCCTGGGCGTTTAGGAATGAAGCTTCGGTTGATCAGATTTGCAAAGCAGCAACTTGGTCCTCTTTGCATACTTTTACTAAATTCTACCATTTTGATGTGTTTTCTTCTTCTGAAGCAGTTTTTGGTAGAAAAGTACTTCAGGCAGCTGTTTCAGTTTGATTCTTCTGCTTATAATTTCAGTTTTTTTCATTATAAGATTTAAACTTTATTTTGGTTGTGGATTATTTTTTCAGCGGAATTGGCTGTCTTTATTTTATCCCTCCCTCTCTAGTGACTCTTGCGTGGAAGATCCACATCTTGGGTAGTCATTATCCCATACGTCACTAGCTCATGGACTCTTGCTAATTACATGAAAGAAAACATAATTTATGTAAGAACTTACCTGATAAATTCATTTCTTTCATATTAGCAAGAGTCCATGAGGCCCACCCTTTTTTTGTGGTGGTTATGATTTTTTTGTATAAAGCACAATTATTCCAATTCCTTATTTTATATGCTTTCGCACTTTTTTCTTATCACCCCACTTCTTGACTATGCGTTAAACTGATTTGTGGGTGTGGTGAGGGGTGTATTTATAGGCATTTTGAGGTTTGGGAAACTTTGCCCCTCCTGGTAGGAATGTATATCCCATACGTCACTAGCTCATGGACTCTTGCTAATATGAAAGAAATGAATTTATCAGGTAAGTTCTTACATAAATTATGTTTTTTCAGATTGTGTGGTGTGTAAACACATTTATAAGCAAACCAAATGCAGACCTTTGGGGCAGTAACGGTATAATGATTTGGGGCAGTAACGGTATAATGATTTGGAACTTACTAGACATAAAATAATTTACATTGGTAGCTAATCTGGGTTCTGGTTCTCCTTAGTGTTCTCTTATTCAGGGGAGGGAGGATGTATAACTTCTTGATGTTTACTCAACGTAAGAAGAACACACACAGGGTGATCTCGCACTCCTATCCAGTCACTTGTCTATTCACTAAATGATGGGTGTAATATGCCCAGCCAGACCCACCTCTGTGTATTCTGCCATGCAATACATCTGTTTTCAGACAACCGTGGGTTAAACTGTGGCTAAAAAAGCTTCTGCATGTGAGTCTGGAATTGCTTTACCTAACTGGACCCTGTACAGCTTCTCCCGTGTACTTAGAGAAATATTCCATATACAAATGTGCGCAGAACACATCAAGCAGTGAAGGGGTTAAGATCTGCTCTGTGATGGATATCTGGGGACAGAATTAGATGGGGACTTACCTTAATCTAGTCATGTAATCGCCATGCACTTACCTCCTGTCTGCAATCTTGTGTCTCACTCAGAAATCTAGCGCATTGCTGATGTCATCAAGCGTCTCTTCTCAGCGCCATTCGCTGGGTGTGTACCTTCAGGAAAGTGGGGTGGGATCTACACTAAATCTCAGTTTGGAAAGTGGGCCGAGTGCAACAAGTACACCTAGTAGTGGAGGCAAACTCGCAGCCAGGAACAGTACCAGCACTTTATACAGTCAGTTCAATACTGCTGAGCGAGAGAACAGGTAAGTACCTATACACTTATAGAGTACATGTGACACAGCCACAAGAGAGATAGCAAGTTACCAACACATCTCACAGCATGATGCGCCAACACGTCCCACAGCATGATGCGCCAACACGTCCCACAGCATGATGCGCCAACACGTCCCACAGCATGATGCGCCAACACGTCCCACAGCACAGCATGATGCCCCAACACGTCCCACAGCACAGCATGATGCCCCAACACGTCCCACAGCACAGCATGATGCCCCAACACGTCCCACAGCACAGCATGATGCCCCAACACGTCCCACAGCATGATGCGCCAACACGTCCCACAGCATGATGCGCCAACACGTCCCACAGCATGATGCGCCAACACGTCCCACAGCATGATGCGCCAACACGTCCCACAGCATGATGCGCCAACACGTCCCACAGCATGATGCGCCAACACGTCCCACAGCATGATGCGCCAACACGTCCCACTGCATGAGCGCCAACACGTCCCACTGCATGAGCGCCAACACGTCCCACTGCATGAGCGCCAACACATCCCACAGCACAGCATGATGCCCCAACACGTCCCACAGCATGATGCCCCAACACGTCCCACAGCACAGCATGATGCGCCAACACGTCCCACTGCATGATGCGCCAACACGTCCCACTGCATGATGCCCCAACACGTCCCACAGCACAGCATGATGCGCCAACACGTCCCACAGCACAGCATGATGCGCCAACACGTCCCACAGCACAGCATGATGCGCCAACACGTCCCACAGCACAGCATGATGCGCCAACACGTCCCACAGCACAGCATGATGCGCCAACACGTCCCACAGCACAGCATGATGCGCCAACACGTCCCACAGCACAGCATGATGCGCCAACACGTCCCACAGCACAGCATGATGCGCCAACACGTCCCACAGCACAGCATGATGCGCCAACACGTCCCACAGCATGATGCGCCAACACGTCCCACAGCATGATGCGCCAACACGTCCCACAGCATGATGCGCCAACACGTCCCACAGCATGATGCGCCAACACGTCCCACTGCATGAGCGCCAACACGTCCCACTGCATGAGCGCCAACACATCCCACAGCACAGCATGATGCCCCAACACGTCCCACAGCATGATGCCCCAACACGTCCCACAGCACAGCATGATGCGCCAACACGTCCCACTGCATGATGCCCCAACACGTCCCACAGCACAGCATGATGCGCCAACACGTCCCACAGCACAGCATGATGCGCCAACACGTCCCACAGCACAGCATGATGCGCCAACACGTCCCACAGCACAGCATGATGCGCCAACACGTCCCACAGCACAGCATGATGCGCCAACACGTCCCACAGCATGATGCGCCAACGCGTCCCACAGCATGATGCGCCAACGCGTCCCACAGCATGATGCGCCAACGCGTCCCACAGCACAGCATGATGCGCCAACGCGTCCCACAGCACAGCATGATGCCCCAACACGTCCCACAGCATGATGCGCCAACACGTCCCACAGCATGATGCGCCAACACGTCCCACAGCAAGATGCGCCAACACGTCCCACAGCACAGCATGATGCCCCAACAAGTCCCACAGCATGATGCCCCAACAAGTCCCACAGCATGATGCCCCAACAAGTCCCACAGCATGATGCGCCAAAGCGTCCCACAGCATGATGCGCCAACACGTCCCACAGCACAGCATGATGCGCCAACACGTCCCACAGAATGATGCGCCAACACGTCCCACAGCACAGCATGATGCCCCAACACGTCCCACAGCACAGCATGATGCCCCCACACGTCCCACAGCACAGCATGATGCCCCCACACGTCCCACAGCACAGCATGATGCCCCAACACGTCCCACAGCACGATGCCCCAACACGTCCCACAGCACAGCATGATGCCCCCACACGTCCCACAGCACAGCATGATGCCCCAACACGTCCCACAGCACAGCATGATGCCCCCACACGTCCCACAGCACAGCATGATGCCCCCACACGTCCCACAGCACAGCATGATGCCCCAACACGTCCCACAGCACAGCATTACACACAGCACCGTTGTACATATAGCACTCTCTGTACGTCACACACACAGCACTGTACATATAGCACTCTCTGTACGTCACACACACAGCACTGTACATATAGCACTCTCTGTACGTCACACACACAGCACTGTACATATAGCACTCTCTCTGTACGTCACACACACAGTACTGTTGTACATATAGCACTCTCTGTACGTCACACACACAGTACTGTACATATAGCACTCTCTGTACGTCACACACACAGTACTGTACATATAGCACTCTCTCTGTACGTCACACACACAGTACTGTACATATAGCACTCTCTGTACGTCACACCACAGTACTGTACATATAGCACTCTCTTTTAGTCACACACACAGTACTGTACATATAGCACTCTCTGTACGTCACACTCACACAGTACTGTACATATAGCACTCTCTGTACGTCACACACACAGTACTGTACATATAGCACTCTCTGTACAGTCACACACACAGTACTGTACTATAGCACTCTCTGTACGTCACACACACAGTACTGTTCATATAGCACTCTCTGTACGTCAACCACACAGTACTGTACATATAGCACTCTCTGTACGTCACACCACACTGTACATAATCTACGAAGAGGTCACTAATGCACTCTCTCTGTACGTCACACACACAGTACTGTACATATAGCACTCTCTGTACGTCACACACACAGTATGTACATATAGCACTCTCTGTACGTCACACACACAGTACTGTACATATAGCACTCTCTGTACGTCACACACACAGTACTGTACATATAGCACTCTCTGTAGTCACACAACACAGTACTGTACATATAGCACTCTCTGTACGTCACACACACAGCACTGTACATATAGCACTCTCTGTACGTCACACACACAGTACTGTACATATAGCACTCTCTGTACGTCCACACACACAGTACTGTTACATATAGCACTCTCTGTACGTCACACACTACAGTCACTGTACATATAGCACTCTCTGTACGTCACACACACAGTACTGTACATATAGCACTCTCTGTACGTCACACACACAGTACTGTACATATAGCACTCTCTGTACGTCACACACACAGCTACTGTACATATAGCACTCTCTGTACGTCACACACACAGTACTGTACATATAGCACTCTCTGTACGTCACACACACAGCACTGTACATATAGCACTCTCTGTACGTCACACACACAGTACTGTACATATAGCACTCTCTGTACGTCACACACACAGTACTGTACATATAGCACTCTCTGTACGTCACACACACAGTACTGTACATATAGCACTCTCTGTACGTCACACACACAGTACTGTACATATAGCACTCTCTGTACGTCACACACACAGTACTGTACATATAGCACTCTCTGTACGTCACACACACAGTACTGTACATATAGCACTCTCTGTACGTCACACACACAGTACTGTACATATAGCACTCTCTGTACGTCACACACACAGTACTGTACATATAGCACTCTCTGTACGTCACACACACAGTACTGTACATATAGCACTCTCTGTACGTCACACACACAGTACTGTACATATAGCACTCTCTGTACGTCACACACACAGTACTGTACATATAGCACTCTCTGTACGTCACACACACAGTACTGTACATATAGCACTCTCTGTACGTCACACACACAGTACTGTACATATAGCACTCTCTGTACGTCACACACACAGTACTGTACATATAGCACTCTCTGTACGTCACACACACAGTACTGTACATATAGCACTCTCTGTACGTCACACACACAGTACTGTACATATAGCACTCTCTGTACGTCACACACACAGTACTGTACATATAGCACTCTCTGTACGTCACACACACAGTACTGTACATATAGCACTCTCTGTACGTCACACACACAGCACTGTACATATAGCACTCTCTGTACGTCACACACACAGTACTGTACATATAGCACTCTCTGTACGTCACACACACAGTACTGTACATATAGCACTCTCTGTACGTCACACACACAGTACTGTACATATAGCACTCTCTGTACGTCACACACACAGTACTGTACATATAGCACTCTCTGTACGTCACACACACAGTACTGTACATATAGCACTCTCTGTACGTCACACACACAGTACTGTACATATAGCACCTCTCTGTACGTCACACACACAGCTACTGTACATATAGCACTCTCTGTACGTCACACACACAGTACTGTACATATAGCACTCTCTGTACGTCACACACACAGTACTGTACATATAGCACTCTCTCTGTACGTCACTCACACAGCACTGTACATATAGCAAGCTCTCGTTCGTCACAACACTACAGCATGTACATATAGCACTCTCTGTACGATCACACACACACTACTGTACATTAAATGCTACTCTCTGTACGTCACACTCACAGTACTGTACATATAGCACTCTCTGGTACGTCACTCTCACTCAGTACTGGTCATATGCACTCTCTTGTACGTCACACACACTAGTTCTGTACATATAGCACTCTCTGTACGTCACACACACAGTGTACATGTACATAACGCACTCCTGTACTGTCACACACACATTACTGTACATATAGCACTCTCCTGTACGTCACACACACAGTACTGTACATATAGCACTCTCTGTACGTCACACACTCAGTACTGTACATATAGCAGCTCTCTGTACGTCACACACACAGTACTGTACTTATAGCACTCTCTGTACGTCACACACACAGCACTGTACAATATAGCACTCTCTGTACGTCACACACCCAGTACTGTACATATAGCACTCTCTGTACGTCACACACACAGTACTGTACATATAGCACTCTCTGTACGTCACACACACAGGTACATGTACATAGTAGCACTCTCTGTACGTCACAGCACACCAGTACTGTACATATTGCACTCTCTTGTACGTCACACACACAGCAACTGTACATATAGCAATCTCTGTACGTCACACACACAGCACTGTACATATAGCACTCTCTGTACGTCACACAACAGTACTGTACATATAGCACTCTCTGTACGTCACACACACAGTACTGTACATATAGCTACTCTCTAGTACGTCACACACACAGTACTGTACATATAGCACTCTCTGTACGTCACACACACAGTACTGTACATATAGCACTCTCTGTACGTCACACACACAGTACTGTACATATAGCACTCTCTGTACGTCACACACACAGTCACTGTACATATAGCACTCTCTGTACGTCACACACACAGCACTGTACATATAGCACTCTCTGTACGTCACACACACAGTACTGTACATATAGCACTCTCTGTACGTCTCACACACAGTACTGTACATATAGCACTCTCTTGTACTTCACACACACAGCTACTGTACATATAGCACTCTCTGTACGTCACACACACAGTACTGTACATATAGCACTCTCTGTACGTCACACACACAGCACTGTACATATAGCACTCTCTGTACGTCACACACACAGCACTGTACATATAGCACTCTCTCTGTCGTCACACACACAGTACTGTACATATAGCACTCTCTGTACGTCACACACACAGTACTGTACATATAGCACTCTCTGTACGTCACACACACAGTACTGTACATATAGCACTCTCTGTACGTCACACACACAGTACTGTACATATAGCACTCTCTGTACGTCACACACACAGAACTGTACATATAGCACTCTCTGTACGTCACACACACAGTACTGTACATATAGCACTCTCTGTACGTCACACAACACAGTACTTGTACATATAGCACTCTCTGTACGTCACACCACACAGTACTGTACATATAGGCACTCTCTGTACGTCACACACACAGACTGAACCTATAGCACATCTCTGTACTGTCACACCACACAGCACTGTACATATAGCACTCTCTGTACGTCCACACACACAGTAGCGGTACATATAGCACTCTCTGTACGATCACACACACAGTAACTGTACATATAGCACTCTCTGTACGTCACACACACAGTACTGTCATATAGCACTCTCTCTGTACGTCACACCACACACAGTACTGTACAGTATAGCACTCTCTGTACGTCACACACACAGTACTGTACATATAGCACTCTCTGTACGTCACACACACAGTACTGTACATATAGCACTCTCTGTACGTCACACACACAGTACTGTACATATAGCACTCTCTGTACGTCACACACACAGTACTGTACATATAGCACTCTCTGTACGTCACACACACAGTACTGTACATATAGCACTCTCTGTACGTCACACACACAGTACTGTACATATAGCACTCTCTGTACGTCACACACACAGTACTGTACATATAGCACTCTCTGTACGTCACACACACAGTACTGTACATATAGCACTCTCTGTACGTCACACACACAGTACTGTACATATAGCACTCTCTGTACGTCACACACACACACACAGCACTGTACATATAGCACTCTCTGTACGTCACACACACAGTACTGTACATATAGCACTCTCTGTACGTCACACACACGTACTTGTACATATAGCACTCCTCTTTACGTCACACACACAGTACTGTACATATAGCACTCTCTTGATACTTCACACACACAGTACTGTACATATAGCACTCTCTGTAAGTCACACACACAGTACTGTACATATAGCACTCTCTGTACGTCACACACACAGTACTGTACATATAGCACTCTCTGTACGTCACACACACAGTACTGTACATATAGCACTCTCTGTAACGTCAACACACACATCTACTGTACATATAGCACTCTCTGTACGTCACACACACAGTACTGTACATATAGCACTCTCTGTACGTCACACATACATATACTGTACATATAGCACTCTCTGTACGTCACACACACAGTACTGTACATATAGCACTCTCTGTACGTCACACACACAGTACTGTACATATAGCACTCTCTGTACGTCACACACACAGTACTGTACATATAGCACTCTCTGTACGTCACACACACAGTCACTGTACATATAGCACCTCTCTGTACGTCACACACCACAGTACTGTACATATAGCACTCTCTGTACGTCACACACACAGTACTGTACATATAGCACTCTCTGCTACGTCAACACTCAGTTCTGTACATATAGCACTCTCTGTACGTCACACACACAGTACTGTACATATTGCACTCTCTGTACGTCACACAACACAGTACTGTACTGATAGCTACTCTCATGTACGTCACAACTATCACAGTACCTGTACCTATAGCTACTCTCTGTACGTCACACTAACACATCACTGTACATAAGCACTCTCTCTGTACGTCACACACACAGAACTGTACATATAGCACTCTCCTGTACGTCACAAACACGTACTGTAACATATAAGCACATACTCTGTACGTCACACAATAACACGTACTGTACATTCAGCACTCTCTGTACGTCACACACACAGTACTGTACATATAGCACTCTCTGTACGTCACACACACAGTACTGTACATATAGCACCTCTGTACGTCACCACACCACAGTACTGTACATAAGCACTCTCTGTACGTCAACAAACACAGTACTGTACATATAGCACTCTCTGTACGTCACACACACAGTACTGTACATATAGCACTCTCTGTACGTCACACACACAGTACTGGTACATATAGCACTCTCTGTACGTCACACACACAGTAACTGTACATATAGCAACTCTCTGTACGGTCACACAACACAGTACTGTACATAATAGCACTCTCTGTACGTCACACACACAGCATACTGTACATATAGCACTCTCTGTACGTCACACACACAGGTACTGTACATATAGCACTCTCTGTACGTTCACACACACAGTACTGTACATATAGCACTCTCTGTACGTCACACACACAGTACTGTCATATACGCACTCTCTGTACGTCACCACACACAGTACTAGTACATATAGCACTCTCTGTACGTCACCACACAGCACTGTACATATAGCACTCTCTGTACGTCACACACACAGTACTGTACATATAGCTCTCTCTGTACGTCACACACACAGTACTGTACATATAGCACTCTCTGTACGTCACACACACATGTACTGTACATATAGCACTCTCTGTACGTCACACACACAGCACTGTACATATAGCACTCTCTGTACGTCAAACACACAGTACTGTACATTATAGCACTCTCTGTAAGTCACACACACAGTACTGTACATATAGCACTCTCTGTACGTCACCACACACAGATACTGTACATATAGCACTCTCTGTACGTCACACACACAGTACTGTACATATAGCACTCTCTGTACGTCAATACACACAGTCCCAGTTGTAACATATAGCCACTCTCTGTACGTAACACACACAGTACTGAATACATATAGCACTCTCTGTACGTCATCACACACAGTACTGTACATATAGGCACTCTCTGTACGCAACACACACACAGTACTGTCTACATATAGCACTCTCTGTACTGTCTACACACACAGACTTTACATATAGCACTCTCTGTACGTCACACACACAGGTACTGTACATATAGCACTCTCTGTACGTCACACACACAGTACTGTACATATAGCACTCTCTGTACGTCACACTCACAGTACTGTACATATAGCACTCTCTGTACGTCACACACACAGCACTGTACATATAGCACTCTCTGTACGTCACACACACAGCACTGTACATATAGCACTCTCTGTACGTCACACACAGTACTGTACATATAGCACTCTCTGTACGTCACACACAGTACTGTACATATAGCACTCTCTGTACGTCACACACACAGTACTGTACATATAGCACTCTCTGTACGTCACACACACAGTACTGTACATATAGCACTCTCTGTACGTCACACACACAGTACTGTACATATAGCACTCTCTGTACGTCACACACACAGCATTGTACTGTACATATAGCACTCTCTGTACGTCACACACACAGTACTGTACATATAGCACTCTCTGTACGTCACACACACAGTACTGTACATATAGCACTCTCTCTGTACGTCACACACAGTACTGTACATATAGCACTCTCTGTACGTCACACACACAGCACTGTACATATAGCACTCTCTGTACGTCACACACACAGTACTGTACATATAGCACTCTCTGTACGTCACACACAACATCTACTGTACTTTATAGCACTTCTCTGTACGTCACACACACAGGTACTGTACATATAGCACTCTCTGTACGGTCACACTCAACAGCACTGTACATATAGCACTCTCTGGTACGTCACACACACAGTACTGTACATATAGCACTCTCTGTTACGTCACACACACATTACTGTACATATCAGCACTCTCTGTACGTCACACACACAGTCCTGTACATATAGCACTCTCTGTACGTCACACACACAGCACTGTACATATAGCACTCTCTCTGTACGTCACACACACAGCACTGTACATATAGCACTCTCTGTACGTCACACACACAGTACTGTACATATAGCACTCTCTGTACGTCACACACACAGTACTGTACATATAGCACTCTCTGTACGTCACACACACAGTACTGTACATATAGCACTCTCTGTACGTAACACACACAGTACTGTACATATAGCACTCTACTGTACGTCACACACACAGCACTGTACATATAGCACTCTCTGTACGTCACACACACAGTACTGTACATATAGCACTCTCTGTACGTCACACACACAGTACTGTACATATAGCACTCTCTGTACGTCACACACACAGTACTGTACATATAGCACTCTCTGTACGTCACACACACAGTACTGTACATATAGCACTCTCTGTACGTCACACACACAGTACTGTACATATAGCACTCTCTGTACGTCACACACACAGTATGTACATATAGCACTCTCTGTACGTCACACACACAGTACTGTACATATAGCACTCTCTCTGTACGTCACACACACAGCACTGTACATATAGCACTCTCTGTACGTCACACACACAGTACTGTACATATAGCACTCTCTGTACGTCACCACACAGTACTGTACATATAGCACTCTCTGTACGTCACACACACAGTACTGTACATATAGCACTCTCTGTACGTCACACACACAGCACTGTACATATAGCACTCTCTGTACGTCACACACACAGTACTGTACATATAGCACTCTCTGTACGTCACACACACACAGTACTGTACATATAGCACTCTCTGTACGTCACACACACGTACTGTACATATAGCACTCTCTGTACGTCACACACACAGTACTGTACATATAGCACTCTCTGTACGTCACACACACAGTACTGTACATATAGCACTCTCTGTACGTCACACACACAGCACTGTACATATAGCACTCTCTGTACGTCACACACACAGTACTGTACATATAGCACTCTCTGTACGTCACACACACAGCACTGTACATATAGCACTCTGTACGTCACACACACAGTACTGTACATATAGCACTCTCTGTACGTCACACACACAGTACTGTACATATAGCACTCTCTGTACGTCACACACACAGTACTGTACATATAGCACTCTCTGTACGTCACACACAATACTGTACATATAGCACTCTCTCTGTACGTCACACACACAGCACTGTACATATAGCACTCTCTGTACGTCACACACACAATACTGTACATATAGCACTCTCTCTGTACGTCACACACACAGTACTGTACATATAGCACTCTCTGTACGTCACACACACAGTACTGTACATATAGCACTCTCTGTACGTCACACACACAGTACTGTACATATAGCACTCTCTGTACGTCACACACACAGTACTGTACATATAGCACTCTCTGTACGTCACACACACGTACTGTACATATAGCACTCTCTGTACGTCACACACACAGTACTGTACATATAGCACTCTCTGTACGTCACACACACAGTACTGTACATATAGCACTCTCGTACGTCACACACACAGTACTGTACATATAGCACTCTCTCTGTACGTCACACACACAGTACTGTACATATAGCACTCTCTGTACGTCACACACACAGTACTGTACATATAGCACTCTCTGTACGTCACACACACAGTACTGTACATATAGCACTCTCTGTACGTCACACACACAGCACTGTACATATAGCACTCTCTGTACGTCACACACACAGCACTGTACATATAGCACTCTCTGTACGTCACACACACACAGTACTGTACATATAGCACTCTCTCTGTACGTCACACACACAGTACTGTACATATAGCACTCTCTGTACGTCACACACACAGTACTGTACATATAGCACTCTCTGTACGTCACACACACACACTGTACATATAGCACTCTCTGTACGTCACACACACACACATTACTGTACATATAGCACTCTCTCTGTACGTCACACACACAGTACTGTACATATAGCACTCTCTGTATGTCACACACACAGTACTGTACATATAGCACTCTCTGTACGTCACACACACAGCACTGTACATATAGCACTCTCTGTACGTCACACACACAGTACTGTACATATAGCACTCTCTGTACGTCACACACACAGTACTGTACATATAGCACTCTCTGTACGTCACACACACAGTACTGTACATATAGCACTCTCTGTACGTCACACACACAGTACTGTTGTACATATAGCACTCTCTGTACGTCACACACACAGTACTGTACATATAGCACTCTCTGTACGTCACACACACAGTACTGTACATATAGCACTCTCTGTACATCACACACACAGCACTGTACATATAGCACTCTCTGTACGTCACACACACAGTACTGTACATATAGCACTCTCTGTACGTCACACACACAGTACTGTACATATAGCACTCTCTGTACGTCACACACACAGTACTGTACATATAGCACTCTCTGTACCACACACACAGTACTGTACATATAGCACTCTCTGTACGTCACACACACAGTACTGTACATATAGCACTCTCTGTACGTCACACACACAGCACTGTACATATAGCACTCTCTGTACGTCACACACACAGTACTGTACATATAGCACTCTCTCTGTACGTCACACACACAGTACTGTACATATAGCACTCTCTGTACGTCACACACACAGCACTGTACATATAGCACTCTCTGTACGTCACACACACAGTACTGTACATATAGCACTCTCTGTACGTCACACACACAGCACTGTACATATAGCACTCTCTGTACGTCACACACACAGTACTGTACATATAGCACTCTCTGTACGTCACACACACAGTACTGTACATATAGCACTCTCTGTACGTCACACACACACAGTACTGTACATATAGCACTCTCTGTACGTCACACACACACAGCACTGTACATATAGCACTCTCTGTACGTCACACACACAGTACTGTACATATAGCACTCTCTGTACGTCACACACACAGTACTGTACATATAGCACTCTCTGTACGTCACACACACAGTACTGTACATATAGCACTCTCTGTACGTCACACACACAGTACTGTACATATAGCACTCTCTGTACGTCACACACACAGTACTGTACATATAGCACTCTCGTACGTCACACACACAGTACTGTACATATAGCACTCTCTGTACGTCACACACAGTACTGTACATATAGCACTCTCTGTACGTCACACACACAGCACTGTACATATAGCACTCTCTGTACGTCACACACACAGTACTGTACATATAGCACTCTCTGTACGTCACACACACAGTACTGTACATATAGCACTCTCCTGTACGTCACACACACAGTACTGTACATATAGCACTCTCTGTACGTCACACACACAGTACTGTACATATAGCACTCTCTGTACGTCACACACACAGCACTGTACATATAGCACTCTCTGTACGTCACACACACAGTACTGTACATATAGCACTCTCTGTACGTCACACACACAGCACTGTACATATAGCACTCTCTGTACGTCACACACACAGTACTGTACATATAGCACTCTCTGTACGTCACACACACAGTACTGTACATAACACTCTCTGTACGTCACACACACAGTACTGTACATATAGCACTCTCTCTGTACGTCACACACACAGCACTGTACATATAGCACTCTCTGTACGTCACACACACAGTACTGTACATATAGCACTCTCTGTACGTCACACACACAGTACTGTACATATAGCACTCTCTGTACGTCACACACACAGTACTGTACATATAGCACTCTCTGTACGTCACACACACAGTACTGTACATATAGCACTCTCTGTACGTCACACACACAGTACTGTTGTACATATAGCACTCTCTGTACGTCACACACACACAGTACTGTACATATAGCACTCTCTGTACGTCACACACACAGTACTGTTGTACATATAGCACTCTCTGTACGTCACACACACAGTACCGTTGTACATATAGCACTCTCTGTACGTCACACACACAGCACTGTACATATAGCACTCTCTCTACGTCACACACACAGCACTGTACATATAGCACTCTCTCTGTACGTCACACACACAGCACTGTACATATAGCACTCTCTGTACGTCACACACACAGTACTGTACATATAGCACTCTCTCTGTACATCACACACACAGTACTGTACATATAGCACTCTCTGTACGTCACACACACAGTACTGTACATATAGCACTCTCTGTACGTCACACACACAGTACTGTACATATAGCACTCTCTGTACGTCACACACACAGTACTGTACATATAGCACTCTCTGTACGTCACACACACAGTACTGTACATATAGCACTCTCTGTACGTCACACACACAGCACTGTACATATAGCACTCTCTGTACGTCACACACACAGTACTGTACATATAGCACTCTCTGTACGTCACACACACAGTACTGTACATATAGCACTCTCTGTACGTCACACACACAGTACTGTACATATAGCACTCTCTGTACGTCACACACACAGAACTGTACATATAGCACTCTCTGTACGTCACACACACAGTACTGTACATATAGCACTCTCTGTACGTCACACACACAGTACTGTACATATAGCACTCTCTGTACGTCACACACACAGTACTGTACATATAGCACTCTCTGTACGTCACACACACAGCACTGTACATATAGCACTCTGTACGTCACACACACAGTACTGTACATATAGCACTCTCTGTACGTCACACACACAGTACTGTACATATAGCACTCTCTGTACGTCACACACACAGTACTGTACATATAGCACACTCTCTGTACGTCACACACACACAGTACTGTACATATAGCACTCTCTGTACGTCACACACACAGTACTGTACATATAGCACTCTCTGTACGTCACACACACAGTACTGTACATATAGCACTCTCTTACGTCACACACACAGCACTGTACATATAGCACTCTCTGTACGTCACACACACAGTACTGTACATATAGCACTCTCTCTGTACGTCACACACACAGTACTGTACATATAGCACTCTCTGTACGTCACACACACAGCACTGTACATATAGCACTCTCTGTACGTCACACACACAGTACTGTACATATAGCACTCTCTGTACGTCACACACACAGTACTGTACATATAGCACTCTCTCTGTACGTCACACACACAGTACTGTACATATAGCACTCTCTGTACGTCACACACACAGCACTGTACATATAGCACTCTCTGTACGTCACACACACAGTACTGTACATATAGCACTCTCTGTACGTCACACACACAGTACTGTACATATAGCACTCTCTGTACGTCACACACACAGTACTGTACATATAGCACTCTCTGTACGTCACACACACAGTACTGTACATATAGCACTCTCTGTACGTCACACACACACAGTACTGTACATATAGCACTCTCTGTACGTCACACACACAGCACTGTACATATAGCACTCTCTGTACGTCACACACACAGCACTGTACATATAGCACTCTCTGTACGTCACACACACAGTACTGTACATATAGCACTCTCTGTACGTCACACACACAGTACTGTAACATATAGCACTCTCTGTACGTCACACACACAGCACTGTACATATAGCACTCTCTGTACGTCACACACACAGTACTGTACATATAGCACTCTCTGTACGTCACACACACAGTACTGTACATATAGCACTCTCTGTACGTCACACACACAGCACTGTACATATAGCACTCTCTGTACGTCACACACACAGTACTGTACATATAGCACTCTCTGTACGTCACACACACAGTACTGTTGTACATATAGCACTCTCTGTACGTCACACACTCACAGTACTGTACATATAGCACTCTCTGTACGTCACACACACAGTACTGTACATATAGCACTCTCTGTACGTCACACACACAGTACTGTACATATAGCACTCTCTGTACGTCACACACACAGTACTGTACATATAGCACTCTCTCTGTACGTCACACACACAGTACTGTACATATAGCACTCTCTGTACGTCACACACACACACAGTACTGTACATATAGCACTCTCTGTACGTCACACACACAGTACTGTACATATAGCACTCTCTGTACGTCACACACACAGTACTGTACATATAGCACTCTCTGTACGTCACACACACAGTACTGTACATATAGCACTCTCTGTACGTCACACACACAGTACTGTACATATAGCACTCTCTCTGTACGTCACACACACAGTACTGTACATATAGCACTCTCTGTACGTCACACACACAGTACTGTACATATAGCACTCTCTGTACGTCACACACACAGTACTGTACATATAGCACTCTCTGTACTCACACACACAGCACTGTACATATAGCACTCTCTGTACGTCACACACACAGTACTGTACATATAGCACTCTCTGTACGTCACACACACAGCACTGTACATATAGCACTCTCTGTACGTCACACACACAGCACTGTACATATAGCACTCTCTCTGTACGTCACACACACAGCACTGTACATATAGCACTCTCTGTACGTCACACACACAGCACTGTACATATAGCACTCTCTGTACGTCACACACACAGCACTGTACATATAGCACTCTCTGTACGTCACACACACAGCACTGTACATATAGCACTCTCTGTACGTCACACACACAGTACTGTACATATAGCACTCTCTGTACGTCACACACACAGTACTGTACATATAGCACTCTCTGTACGTCACACACACAGTACTGTACATATAGCACTCTCTGTACGTCACACACACAGCACTGTACATATAGCACTCTCTGTACGTCACACACACAGTACTGTACATATAGCACTCTCTGTACGTCACACACACAGTACTGTACATATAGCACTCTCTGTACGTCACACACAGTACTGTACATATAGCACTCTCTGTACGTCACACACACAGTACTGTACATATAGCACTCTCTGTACGTCACACACACAGTACTGTACATATAGCACTCTCTGTACGTCACACACACAGTACTGTACATATAGCACTCTCTGTACGTCACACACACAGTACTGTACATATAGCACTCTCTGTACGTCACACACACAGCACTGTACATATAGCACTCTCTGTACGTCACACACACAGTACTGTACATATAGCACTCTCTGTACGTCACACACACAGCACTGTACATATAGCACTCTCTGTACGTCACACACACAGTACTGTTGTACATAGCACTCTCTGTACGTCACACACACAGCACTGTACATATACACACTCTCTGTACGTCACACACACAGTACAGTACTGTACATATAGCACTCTCTGTACGTCACACACACAGTACTGTACATATAGCACTCTCTGTACGTCACACACACAGTACTGTACATATAGCACTCTCTCTGTACGTCACACACACAGTACTGTACATATAGCACTCTCTGTACGTCACACACACAGCACTGTACATATAGCACTCTCTGTACGTCACACACACAGTACTGTACATATAGCACTCTCTGTACGTCACACACACAGTACTGTACATATAGCACTCTCTGTACGTCACACACACAGCACTGTACATATAGCACTCTCTGTACGTCTCACACACAGTACTGTACATATAGCACTCTCTGTACGTCACACACACAGTACTGTACATATAGCACTCTCTGTACTTCACACACACACTGTACATATAGCACTCTCTGTACGTCACACACACAGTACTGTACATATAGCACTCTCTGTACGTCACACACACAGTACTGTACATATAGCACTCTCTGTACGTCACACACACAGTACTGTACATATAGCACTCTCTGTACGTCACACACACAGTACTGTACATATAGCACTCTCTGTACGTCACACACACAGCACTGTACATATAGCACTCTCTGTACGTCACACACACAGTACTGTACATATACACTCTCTCTGTACGTCACACACACAGTACTGTACATTATAGCACTCTCTGTACGTCACACACACAGCACTGTACATATAGCACTCTCTGTACGTCACACACACAGCACTGTACATATAGCACTCTCTGTACGTCACACACACAGTACTGTACATATAGCACTCTCTGTACGTCACACACACAGTACTGTACATATAGCACTCTCTGTACGTCACACACAGTACTGTACATATAGCACTCTCTGTACGTCACACACACAGCACTGTACATATAGCACTCTCTGTACGTCACACACACAGTACTGTACATATAGCACTCTCTGTACGTCACACACACAGTACTGTTGTACATATAGCACACTCTGTACGTCACACACACAGTACTGTACATATAGCACTCTCTGTACGTCACACACACAGCACTGTACATATAGCACTCTCTGTACGTCACACACACAGTACTGTACATATAGCACTCTCTGTACGTCACACACACAGTACTGTACATATAGCACTCTCTGTACGTCACACACACAACTGTACATATAGCACTCTCTCTGTACGTCACACACACAGTACTGTACATATAGCACTCTCTGTACGTCACACACACAGCACTGTACATATAGCACTCTCTGTACGTCACACACACAGTACTGTACATATAGCACTCTCTGTACGTCACACACACAGTACTGTACATATAGCACTCTCTGTACGTCACACACTCAGTACTGTACATATAGCACTCTCTGTACGTCACACACAGTACTGTACATATAGCACTCTCTGTACGTCACACACACAGCACTGTACATATAGCACTCTCTGTACGTCACACCACACAGTACTGTACATATAGCACTCTCTGTACGTCACACACACAGTACTGTACATATAGCACTCTCTGTACGTCACACACACAGCTACGTGTACATATAGCACTCTCTGTACGTTCACACACACGAGTACTGTACATATAGCACTTCTCTGTACGTCACACTCACAGTACTGTACATATAGCACTCTCTGTACGTCACACACACAGTACTGTACATATAGCACTCTCTGTACGTCACACACATCCAGTACTGTACATATAGGCACTCTCTGTAGCGTCACACACACAGTACTGTACATATAGCACTCTCTGTACGTCACACACACAGTACTGTTCATATAGCACTCTCTGTACGTCACACACACAGTACTGTACATATAGCCTCTCTGTACGTCACACAACACAGCAGTACTGTACATATAGCACTCTCTGTACGTCACACACACAGTACTGTACATATAGCACTCCTCTGTACGTCCACATACACAAGTACTGTACATATAGCTCTCTCTGTACGTCACACACACAGTACTGTACTTATAGCACTCTCTGTACGTCACACACACAGTACTGTACATATAGCACTCTCTGTACGGTCACACACACAGCACTGTACATATAGCACTCTCTGTACGTCAACACACACAGTACTGTACATATAGCACTCTCTGTACGTCACACACACAGTACTGTACATATAGCACTCTCTGTACGGACACACACACAGCACTGTACATATAGCACTCTCTCTGTACGTCACACACACAGTACTGTACATATAGCACTCTCTGTACGTCACACACACAGCACTGTACATATAGCAATCTCGTGTACGTCACAACACACAGCACTGTACATATAGCTCTCTCTGTACGTCACACACACAGCACTGTACGTCACACACACAGTACTGTACATATAGCACTCTCTGTACGTCACACACACAGGTATTGTACATATAGCACTCTCTGTACGTCACACACACAGTACTGTACATATAGCACTCTCTGTACGTCACACACACAGTACTGTACATATAGCACTCTCTGTACGTCACACACACAGTACTGTACATATAGCACTCTCTGTACGTCACACACACAGTACTGTACATATAGCACCTCTCTGTACGTCACACACACAGTACTGTACATATAGCACTCTCTGTACGTCACACACACAGTACTGTACATATAGCACTCTCTGTACGTCACACACACAGTACTGTACATATAGCACTCTCTGTACGTCACACACACAGTACTGTACATATAGCACTCTCTGTACGTCACACACACAGTACTGTACATATAGCACTCTCTGTACGTCACACACACAGTACTGTACATATAGCACTCTCTGTACGTCACACACACAGCACTGTACATATAGCACTCTCTGTACGTCACACACACAGTACTGTACATATAGCACTCTCTGTACGTCACACACACAGTACTGTACATATAGCACTCTCTGTACGTCACACACACAGCACTGTACATATAGCACTCTCTGTACGTCACACACACAGTACTGTACATATAGCACTCTCTGTACGTCACACACACAGTACTGTACATATAGCACTCTCTGTACGTCACACACACAGCACTGTACATATAGCACTCTCTGTACGTCACACACACAGCACTGTACATATAGCACTCTCTGTACGTCACACACACAGTACTGTACATATAGCACTCTCTGTACGTCACACACACAGTACTGTACATATAGCACTCTCTGTACGTCACACACACAGTACTGTACATATAGCACTCTCTGTACGTCACACATCACAGGACTGTACATATTGCACTCTCTGTACGTCACTCACACAGCTACTGTAAATATAGCATCTCTCTGTACGTCACACACACAGTACTGTACATATAGCACTCTCTGTACGTCACACACACACACTGTACATATAGCACTCTCTCTGTACGTCACACACACAGTACTGTACATATAGCACTCTCTGTACGTCACACACACAGCACTGTACATATAGCACTCTCTGTACGTCACACACACAGTACTGTACATATAGCACTCTCTGTACGTCACACACACAGCACTGTACATATAGCACTCTCTGTACGTCACACACACAGCACTGTACATATAGCACTCTCTCTGTACGTCACACACACAGCACTGTACATATAGCACTCTCTGTACGTCACACACACAGCACTGTACATATAATCTCTGTACGTCACACACACAGCACTGTACATATAGCACTCTCTGTACGTCACACACACACTGTACATATAGCACTCTCTCTTCGTCACACACACAGTACTGTACATATAGCACTCTCTGTACGTCACACACACAGTACTGTACATATAGCACTCTCTGTACGTCACCCCATCACAGTACTGTACATTTCTAGCACTCCTCTGCTCACGTCACTCACATCAGTACTGTACATATAGCACCTCTCTGTACGTCACACACACAGTACTGTACATATAGGCACCTCTGTACGTCACACACACAGCACTGTACATATAGCACTCCTCTGTACGTCACAGCACACCAGTACTGTACAT
The DNA here is from genome assembly GCF_027579735.1 of Bombina bombina. NCBI lineage: Eukaryota > Metazoa > Chordata > Amphibia > Anura > Bombinatoridae > Bombina > Bombina bombina. The sequence continues at coordinate 1,008,995 of NC_069504.1, forward strand.
ATATCACTCTCTGTGACGTCACACACAGTACTGTACATATAGCACTCTCTGTACGTCACACACACAGTACTGTACATATAGCACTCTCTGTACGTCACACACACAGTACTGTACATATAGCACTCTCTGTACGTCACACACACAGCACTGTACATATAGCACTCTCTGTACGTCACACACACAGTACTGTACATATAGCACTCTCTGTACGTCACACACACAGTACTGGTACATATAGCACTCGTCTGTACGTCCACACACAGTACTGGTACATATAGCACTCTCTGTACGGCACACACCACAGTACTGTACATATAGCACTCTCTGTACGTCACACACACAGTACTGTACATATAGCACTCTCTGTACGTCACACACACAGGCTACTGTACATATAGCACTCTCTGTACGTCACACACACAGTACTGTACATATAGCACTCTTCTGTATCGTCACACACACAGTACTGTACATATAGCACTCTCTGTACGTCACACACACAGTACTGTACATATAGCACTCTCTTGTACGTCACACACACAGTACTGTACATAATAGCACTCTCTGTACGTCACACACACAGCATGTACATATAGCACTCTCTGTACGTCACACACACGAGTACTGTACATATAGCACTCTCTGTACGTCACACACACAGTACTGTACATATAGCACTCTCTGTACGTCACACACACAGAACTGTACATATAGCACTCTCTGTACGTCACACACACAGTACTGTACATATAGCACTCTCTGTACGTCACACACACAGTACTGTACATATAGCACTCTCTGTACGTCACACACACAGTACTGTACATATAGTCACTCTCTGTACGTCACACACACAGTACTGTACATATAGCACTCTCTGTACGTCACACACACAGTACTGTACATATAGCACTCTCTGTACGTCACACACACAGTACTGTACATATAGCACTCTCTGTAATGTCACACACACAGTACTGTACATATAGCACTCTCTGTACGTCACACCACAGTACTGTACATATAGCACTCTCTGTACGTCACACACACAGTACTGTACATATAGCACTCTCTGTACGTCACACACACCAGTACTGTACATATAGCACTCTCTGTACGTCACACACCACAGCTCTTGTACATAATAGCACTCTCTGTACGTCACACACACAGTACTGTACATATAGCACTCTTGTACGTCACACACCACAGTACTAGTACATATAGCACTCTCTGTACGTCACACACACAGCACTTGTACATATAGCACTCTCTGTACGTCAACACACAGTACTGTACATATAGCACTCTCTGTACAGTACTGTACATATAGCACTCTCTGTACGTCACACACACAGTACTGTACATATAGCACTCTCTGTACGTCACACACCACAGTATGTACATATAGCACTCTCCTCTGTACGTCACAAACTCAGCACTGTACATATAGACACTCTCTGTATCGTCACACACTCAGTACGGTGTACATATACACTCTCTGTACGTCACACACAGCACTGTACATATAGCTCTCTCGGTACGTCACACAGCACAGTACTGTACATGATAGCACACTCTTGTACGTCTACACACAGCAACTGTACATGATAGCACTCCTCTGTACGTCACTCATCACAGTAACTGTACTATATAGCACTCTCTCTGTACGTCACACACACAGTACTGTACATATAGCACACTCTCTGTACGTCACACACACAGCACTGTACATATAGCACTCTCTGTACGTCACACACACAGTACTGTACATATAGCACTCTCTGTACGTCACACACACAGTACTGTACATATAGCACTCTCTGTACGTCACACACACAGTACTGTACATATAGCACTCTCTCTGTACGTCACACACACAGTACTGTACATATAGCACTCTCTGTACGTCACACACACAGTACTGTACATATAGCACTCTCTGTACGTCACACACACAGTACTGTACATATAGCACTCTCTGTACGTCACACACACAGTACTGTACATATAGCACTCTCTGTACGTAACACACACAGTACTGTACATATAGCACTCTCTGTACGTCACACACACAGTACTGTACATATAGCACTCTCTGTACGTCACACACACAGTACTGTACATATAGCACTCTCTGTACGTCACACACACAGTACTGTACATATAGCACTCTCTGTACGTCACACACACAGTACTGTACATAGCACTCTCTGTACGTCACACACACAGTACTGTACATATAGCACTCTCTGTACGTCACACACACAGTACTGTACATATAGCACTCTCTGTACGTCACACACACAGTACTGTACATATAGCACTCTCTGTACGTCACACACACAGTACTGTACATATAGCACTCTCTGTACGTCACACACACAGCACTGTACATATAGCACTCTCTGTACGTCACACACACATAACTGTACATATAGCACTCTCTGGACGTCACACACACAGTACTGTACATATACACTCTCTGTACTCACACACACAGTACTGTACATATAGCACTCTGTACGTCACACACACAGTACTGTACATAGCACTCTCTGTACGTCACACACACAGTACTGTACATATAGCACTCTCTGTACGTCACACACACAGTACTGTTGTACATATAGCACTCTCTGTACGTCACACACACAGTACTTTGTACATATAGCACTCTCTGTACGTCACACACACAGTACTGTACATATAGCACTCTCGTACGTCACACACACAGCACTGTACATATAGCACTCTCTGTACGTCACACACACAGTACTGTACATATAGCACTCTCTGTACGTCACACACACAGTACTGTACATATAGCACTCTCTGTACGTCACACACACAGCACTGTAACATAGCACTCTCTGTACGTCACACACACAGCACTGTACATATAGCACTCTCTGTACGTCACACACACAGCACTGTACATATAGCACTCTCTGTACGTCACACACAGCACTGTACATATAGCACTCTCTGTACGTCACACACACAGCACTGTACATATAGCACTCTCTGTACGTCACACACACAGTACTGTACATATAGCACTCTCTGTACGTCACACACACAGTACTGTACATATAGCACTCTCTGTACGTCACACACACAGTACTGTACATATAGCACTCTCTGTACACACACACACAGTACTGTACATATAGCCACTCTCTGTACGTCACACACACAGTACTGTACATATAGCACTCTCATGTACGTCACACACACAGTACTGTACATATAGCACTCTCTGTACGTCACACACACAGTACTGTACATATAGCACTCTCTGTACGTCACACACACAGTACTGTACATATAGCACTCTCTGTACGTCACACACACAGCACTGTACATATAGCACTCTCTGTACGTCACACACACAGTACTGTACATATAGCACTCTCTGTACGTCACACACACAGTACTGTACATATAGCACTCTCTGTACGTCACACACACAGTACTGTACATATAGCACTCTCTGTACTTCACACACACAGTACTGTACATATAGCACTCTCTGTACTTCACACACACAGTACTGTACATATAGCACTCTCTGTACGTCACACACACAGTACTGTACATATAGCACTCTCTGTACGTCACACACACAGTACTGTACATATAGCACCTCTGTACGTCACACACACAGTACTGTACATATAGCACTCTCTCTGTACGTCACACACACAGAACTGTACATATAGCACTCTCTGTACGTCACACACACAGAACTGTACATATAGCACTCTCTGTACGTCACACACACAGTACTGTACATATAGCACTCTCTGTACGTCACACACACAGCACTGTACATATAGCACTCTCTGTACGTCACACACACAGCACTGTACATATAGCACTCTCTGTACGTCACACACACAGCAACTGTACAATAGCACTCTCTGTACGTCACACACACAGTCACTGTACATATAGCACTCCTGTACGTCACACACACAGTACTGTACATATAGCACTCTCTGTACGTCACACACACAGTACTGTACATATAGCACTCTCTGTACGTCACACACACAGTACTGTACATATAGCACTCTCTGTACGTCACACACACAGTACTGTACATATAGCACTCTCTGTACGTCACACACACAGTACTGTACATATAGCACTCTCTGTACGTCACACACACAGCACTGTACAATAGAACTCTCGTACGTCACACACACAGGACGTACATATAGCACTCTCTGTACGTCACACACACAGCACTGTACATATAGCACTCTCTGTACGTCACACACACAGTACTGTACATATAGCACTCTCTGTACGTCACACACACAGTACTGTTGTACATATAGCACTCTCTGTACGTCACACACACAGCACTGTACATATAGCACTCTCTGTACGTCACACACACAGTACTGTACATATAGCACTCTCTGTACGTCACACACACAGTACTGTACATATAGCACTCTCTGTACGTCACACACACAGTACTGTACATATAGCACTCTCTGTACGTCACACACACAGTACTGTACATATAGCACTCTCTGTACGTCACACACACAGTACTGTACATATAGCACTCTCTGTACGTCACACACACAGTACTGTACATATAGCACTCTCTGTACGTCACACACACAGCACTGTACATAGCACTCTCTGTACGTCACACACACAGCCTGTACATATAGCACTCTCTGTACGTCACACACACAGTACTGTACATATAGAACTCTCGTACGTCACACACACAGTACATGTACAATATAGCACTCTCTGTACGTCACACACACAGTACTGTACATATAGCACTCTCTGTACGTCACACACACAGTACTGTACATATAGCACTCTCTGTACGTCACACACACAGCACTGTACATATAGCACTCTCTGTACGTCACACACACAGCACTGTACATATAGATCTCTCTGTACGTCACACACACAGTTCTGTACATATAGCACTCTCTGTACGTCACACACACAGCACTGTACATATAGCACTCTCTGTACGTCACACACACAGCACTGTACATATAGCACTCTCTGTACGTCACACACACAGTAACTGTACATATAGCACTCTCTCTGTACGTCCACACACAGTACTGTAACATATAGCACTCTCTGTACGTCACACACACAGTACTGTACATATAGCACTCTCTGTACGTCACACACACAGTACTGTACATATAGCACTCTCTCTGAAACACACACACACAGAACTATACATATAGCACTCTCTGTACGTCACACACACAGAACTGTACATATAGCACTCTCTGTACGTCACACACACAGTACTGTACATATAGCACTCTCTGTACGTCACACACACAGCACTGTACATATAGCACTCTCTCTGTACGTCACACACACAGTACTGTACATATAGCACTCTCTGTACGTCACACACACAGTACTGTACATATAGCACTCTCTGTACGTCACACACACAGCACTGTACATATAGCACTCTCTGTACGTCACACACACAGTACTGTACATATAGCACTCTCGTACGTCACACACACAGTACTGTACATATAAGCACTCTCTGTACGTCACACACACATTTCTTTACATATAGCACTCTCTGTACGTCACACACACAGCACTGTACATATAGCACTCTCTGTACGTCACACACACAGTACTGTACATATAGCACTCTCTGTACGTCACACACACAGTACTGTACATATAGCACTCTCTGTACGTCACACACACAGTACTGTACATATAGCACTCTCTGTACGTCACACACACAGTACTGTACATATAGCACTCTCTGTACGTCACACACAGTACTGTACATATAGCACTCTCTCTGTACGTCAACACTCACATACTGTACATATAGCACTCTCTGTACGTCACACACACAGTACTGTACATATAGCACTCTCTCTGTACGTACACACACACAGTACTTACATATAGCACTCTCTGTACGTCACACACACAGTACTGTACATATAGCACTCTCTGTACGTCACACACACAGTACTGTACATATAGCACTCTCTGTACGTCACACACACAGTACTGTACATATAGCACTCTCTGTACGTCACACACACAGCACTTGACATATAGCACTCTCTGTACGTCACACACACAGTACTGTACATATAGCACTCCTGTACGTCACACACACAGTACTGTACATATAGCACTCTCTGTACGTCACACACCAGTACTGTACATATAGCACACTCGTACGTCACACACACATACTGTACATATAGCACTCTCTGTACGTCACACACACAGCACTGTACATATAGCACTCTCTGTACGTCACACACACAGTACTGTACATATAGCACTCTCTGTACGTCACACACACAGTACTGTACATATAGCACTCTCTGTACGTCACACACACAGTACTGTACATATAGCACTCTCTGTACGTCACACAATAGCACTCTCTCTGTACGTCACACACACAGTACTGTACATATAGCACTCTCTGTACGTCACACACACAGTACTGTTGTACATATAGCACTCTCTGTACGTCACACACACAGTACTGTACATATAGCACTCTCTCTGAGACTCACACACACAGTACTGTACATATAGCACTCTCTGTACGTCACACACACAGTACTGTACATAACACTCTCTGTACGTCACACACACAGCACTGTACATATAGCACTCTCTGTACGTCACACACACAGTACTGTACATTAGCACTCTCTGTACGTCACACACACAGCACTGTACATATAGCACTCTCTGTACGTCACACACACACACTGTAACATATAGCACTCTCTGTACGTCACAATCACACAGCACTGTACATATAGCACTCTCTGTACGTCACACACACAGTACTGTACATATAGCACTCTCTGTACGTCACACACACAGCACTGTACATATAGCACTCTCTGTACGTCACACACACAGTACTGTACATAAATCACTCTCTGTACGTCACACACACAGCACTGTACATATAGCACTCTCTGTACGTCACACACACAGTACTGTACATATAGCACTCTCTGTACGTCACACACACAGTACTGTACATATAGCACTCTCTGTACGTCACACACACAGTACTGTACATATAGCACTCTCTGTACGTCACACACACAGTACTGTACATATAGCACTCTCTGTACGTCACACACACAGCACTGTACATATAGCACTCTCTGTACGTCACACACACAGTACTGTACATATAGCACTCTCTGTACGTCACACACACAGCACTGTACATATAGCACTCTCTGTACGTCACACACACAGTACTGTACATATAGCACTCTCTGTACGTCACACACACAGTACTGTACATATAGCACTCTCTGTACGTCACACACACAGTACTGTACATATAGCACTCTCTCTGTACGTCACACACACAGCACTGTACATATAGCACTCTCTGTACGTCACACACACAGTACTGTACATATAGCACTCTCTGTACGTCACACACACAGTACTGTACATATAGCACTCTCTGTACGTCACACACACAGTACTGTACATATAGCACTCTCTGTACGTCACACACACAGTACTGTACATATAGCACTCTCTGTACGTCACACACACAGTACTGTTGTACATATAGCACTCTCTGTACGTCACACACACAGTACTGTACATATAGCACTCTCTGTACGTCACACACACAGTACTGTACATATAGCACTCTCTGTACGTCACACACACAGTACTGTACATATAGCACTCTCTGTACGTCACACACACAGCACTGTACATATAGCACTCTCTCTGTACGTCACACACACAGCACTGTACATATAGCACTCTCTCTGTACGTCACACACACAGCACTGTACATATAGCACTCTCTGTACGTCACACACACAGTACTGTACATATAGCACTCTCTCTGTACGTCACACACACAGTACTGTACATATAGCACTCTCTGTACGTCACACACACAGTACTGTACATATAGCACTCTCTGTACGTCACACACACAGTACTGTACATATAGCACTCCTGTACGTCACACACACAGTACTGTACATATAGCACTCTCTGTACGTCACACACACAGTACTGTACATATAGCACTCTCTGTACGTCACACACACAGCACTGTACATATAGCACTCTCTGTACGTCACACACACAGTACTGTACATATAGCACTCTCTGTACGTCACACACACAGTACTGTACATATAGCACTCTCTGTACGTCACACACACAGTACTGTACATATAGCACTCTCTGTACGTCACACACACAGTACTGTACATATAGCACTCTCTGTACGTCACACACACAGTACTGTACATATAGCACTCTCTGTACGTCACACACACAGTACTGTACATATAGCACTCTCTGTACGTCACACACAGTACTGTACATATAGCACTCTCTGTACGTCACACACACAGCACTGTACATATAGCACTCTCTCTGTACGTCACACACACAGTACTGTACATATAGCACTCTCTGTACGTCACACACACAGTACTGTACATATAGCACTCTCTGTACGTCACACACACAGTACTGTACATATAGCACACTCTCTGTACGTCACACACACACAGTACTGTACATATAGCACTCTCTGTACGTCACACACACAGTACTGTACATATAGCACTCTCTGTACGTCACACACACAGTACTGTACATATAGCACTCTCTTACGTCACACACACAGCATGTACATATAGCACTCTCTGTACGTCACACACACAGTACTGTACATATAGCACTCTCTTGTACGTCACACACACAGTACTGTACATATAGCACTCTCTGTACGTCACACACACAGCACTGTACATATAGCACTCTCTGTACGTCACACACACAGTACTGTACATATAGCACTCTCTGTACGTCACACACACAGTACTGTACATATAGCACTCTCTCTGTACGTCACACACACAGTACTGTACATATAGCACTCTCTGTACGTCACACACACAGTACTGTACATATAGCACTCTCTGTACGTCACACACACAGTACTGTACATATAGCACTCTCTGTACGTCACACACACAGTACTGTACATATAGCACTCTCTGTACGTCACACACACAGTACTGTACATATAGCACTCTCTGTACGTCACACACACAGTACTGTACATATAGCACTCTCTGTACGTCACACACACAGTACTGTACATATAGCACTCTCTGTACGTCACACACACAGCACTGTACATATAGCACTCTCTGTACGTCACACACACAGCACTGTACATATAGCACTCTCTGTACGTCACACACACAGTACTGTACATATAGCACTCTCTGTACGTCACACACACAGTACTGTACATATAGCACTCTCTGTACGTCACACACACAGCACTGTACATATAGCACTCTCTGTACGTCACACACACAGTACTGTACATATAGCACTCTCTGTACGTCACACACACAGTACTGTACATATAGCACTCTCTGTACGTCACACACACAGCACTGTACATATAGCACTCTCTGTACGTCACACACACAGTACTGTACATATAGCACTCTCTGTACGTCACACACACAGTACTGTTGTACATATAGCACTCTCTGTACGTCACACACACAGTACTGTACATATAGCACTCTCTGTACGTCACACACACACAGTACTGTACATATAGCACTCTCTGTACGTCACACACAGTACTGTACATATAGCACTCTCTGTACGTCACACACACAGTACTGTACATATAGCACTCTCTGTACGTCACACACACAGTACTGTACATATAGCACTCTCTGTACGTCACACACACAGTACTGTACATATAGCACTCTCTGTACGTCACACACACAGTACTGTACATATAGCACTCTCTGTACGTCACACACACAGTACTGTACATATAGCACTCTCTGTACGTCACACACACAGTACTGTACATATAGCACTCTCTGTACGTCACACACACAGTACTGTACATATAGCACTCTCTGTACGTCACACACACAGTACTGTACATATAGCACTCTCTGTACGTCACACACACAGTACTGTACATATAGCACTCTCTGTACGTCACACACACAGTACTGTACATATAGCACTCTCTGTACGTCACACACACAGCACTGTACATATAGCACTCTCTGTACGTCACACACACAGTACTGTACATATAGCACTCTCTGTACGTCACACACACACAGCACTGTACATATAGCACTCTCTGTACGTCACACACACAGCACTGTACATATAGCACTTCTCTGTACGTCACACACACAGCACTGTACATATAGCACTCTCTGTACGTCACACACACAGCACTGTACATATAGCACTCTCTGTACGTCACACACACAGCACTGTACATATAGCACTCTCTGTACGTCACACACACAGCACTGTACATATAGCACTCTCTCTGTACGTCACACACACACAGTACTGTACATATAGCACTCTCTGTACGTCACACACACAGTACTGTACATATAGCACTCTCTGTACGTCACACACACAGTACTGTACATATAGCACTCTCTGTACGTCACACACACAGCACTGTACATATAGCACTCTCTGTACGTCACACACACAGTACTGTACATATAGCACTCTCTGTACGTCACACACACAGTACTGTACATATAGCACTCTCTGTACGTCACACACAGTACTGTACATATAGCACTCTCTGTACGACAACCACAGTACTGTACATATAGCACTCTCTGTACGTCACACACACAGTACTGTACATATAGCACTCTCTGTACGTCACACACACAGTACTGTACATATAGCACTCTCTGTACGTCACACACACAGTAACTGTACATATAGCACTCTCTGTACGTCACACACACAGCACTGTACATATAGCACTCTCTGTACGTCACACACACAGTACTGTACATATAGCACTCTCTGTACGTCACACACACAGCACTGTACATATAGCACTCTCTGTACGTCACACACACAGTACTGTTGTACATATAGCACTCTCTGTACGTCACACACACAGTACTGTACATATAGCACTCTCTGTACGTCACACACACACAGTACTGTACATATACACTCTCTGTACGTCACACACACAGTACTGTACATATAGCACTCTCTGTACGTCACACACACAGTACTGTACATATAGCACTCTCTCTGTACGTCACACACACAGTACTGTACATATAGCACTCTCTGTACGTCACACACACAGCACTGTACATATAGCACTCTCTGTACGTCACACAACAAGTACTGTACATATAGCACTCTCTGTACGTCACACACACAGTACTGTACATATAGCACTCTCTGTACGTCACACACACACATCTGTACATATAGCACTCTCTGTACGTCTCACACACAGTACTGTACATATAGCACTCTCTGTACGTCACACACACACAGTACTGTACATATAGCACTCTCTGTACGTCACACACAGCACTGTACATATAGCACTCTCTGTACGTCACACACACAGTACTGTACATATAGCACTCTCTGTACGTCACACACACAGTACTGTACATATAGCACTCTCTGTACGTCACACACACAGTACTGTACATATAGCACTCTCTGTACGTCACACACACAGTACTGTACATATAGCACTCTCTGTACGTCACACACACAGCACTGTACATATAGCACTCTCTGTACGTCACACACACAGTACTGTACATATAGCACTCTCTGTACGTCACACACACAGTACTGTACATATAGCACTCTCTGTACGTCACACACACAGCACTGTACATATAGCACTCTCTGTACGTCACACACACAGCACTGTACATATAGCACTCTCTGTACGTCACACACACAGTACTGTACATATAGCACTCTCTGTACGTCACACACACAGTACTGTACATATAGCACTCTCTGTACGTCACACACAGTACTGTACATATAGCACTCTCTGTACGTCACACACACAGCACTGTACATATAGCACTCTCTGTACGTCACACACACAGTACTGTACATATAGCACTCTCTGTACGTCACACACACAGTACTGTTGTACATATAGCACTCTCTGTGACGTCACACACACAGTACTGTACATATAGCACTCTCTGTACGTCACACACACAGCACTGTACATATAGCACTCTCTGTACGTCACACACACAGTACTGTACATATAGCACTCTCTGTACGTCACACACACAGTACTGTACATATAGCACTCTCTGTACGTCACACACACAGTACTGTACATATAGCACTCTCTCTGTACGTCACACACACAGTACTGTACATATAGCACTCTCTGTACGTCACACACACAGCACTGTACATATAGCACTCTCTCTGTACGTCACACACACAGTACTGTACATATACACTCTCTGTACGTCACACACACAGTACTGTACATATAGCACTCTCTGTACGTCACACACACAGTACTGTACATATAGCACTCTCTCTAACGCACACACACAGTACTGTACATATAGCACTCTCTCTGTACGTCACACACACAGTACTGTACATATAGCACTCTCTGTACGTCACACACACAGTACTGTACATATAGCACTCTCTGTACGTCACACACACAGTACTGTACATATAGCACTCTCTGTACGTCACACACACAGCCTGTACATATAGCACTCTCTGTACGTCACACACACAGCACTGTACATATAGCACTCTCTGTACGTCACACACACACAGTACTGTACATATAGCACTCTCTCTGTACGTCACACACACAGTACTGTACATATAGCACTCTCTGTACGTCACACACACAGTACTGTACATATAGCACTCTCTGTACGTCACACACACAGTACTGTACATATAGCACTCTCTGTACGTCACACACACAGTACCGTTGTACATATAGCACTCTCTGTACGTCACACACACAGCACTGTACATATAGCACTCTCTCTGTACGTCACACACACAGCACTGTACATATAGCACTCTCTCTGTACGTCACACACACAGCACTGTACATATAGCACTCTCTGTACGTCACACACACAGTACTGTACATATAGCACTCTCTCTGTACATCACACACACAGTACTGTTGTACATATAGCACTCTCTGTACGTCACACACACAGTACTGTACATATAGCACTCTCTGTACGTCACACACACAGTACTGTACATATAGCACTCTCTGTACGTCACACACACAGTACTGTACATATAGCACTCTCTGTACGTCACACACACAGTACTGTACATATAGCACTCTCTGTACGTCACACACACAGCACTGTACATATAGCACTCTCTGTACGTCACACACACAGTACTGTACATATAGCACTCTCTGTACGTCACACACACAGTACTGTACATATAGCACTCTCTGTACGTCACACACACAGTACTGTACATATAGCACTCTCTGTACGTCACACACACAGTACTGTACATATAGCACTCTCTGTACGTCACACACACAGTACTGTACATATAGCACTCTCTGTACGTCACACACACAGTACTGTACATATAGCACTCTCTGTACGTCACACACAGTACTGTACATATAGCACTCTCTGTACGTCACACACACAGCACTGTACATATAGCACTCTCTGTACGTCACACACACAGTACTGTACATATAGCACTCTCTGTACGTCACACACACAGCACTGTACATATAGCACTCTCTGTACGTCACACACACAGCACTGTACATATAGCACTCTCTGTACGTCACACACACACAGTACTGTACATATAGCACTCTCTGTACGTCACACACACAGTACTGTACATATAGCACTCTCTGTACGTCACACACACAGTACTGTACATATAGCACTCTCTGTACGTCACACACACAGTACTGTACATAAAGCACTCTCTGTACGTCACACACACAGTACTGTACATATAGCACTCTCTGTACGTCACACACACAGTACTGTACATATAGCACTCTCTGTACGTCACACACACAGTACTGTACATATAGCACTCTCTGTACGTCACACACACAGTACTGTACATATAGCACTCTCTGTACGTCACACACACAGTACTGTTGTACATATAGCACTCTCTGTACGTCACACACACAGTACTACATATAGCACTCTCTGTACGTCACACACACAGCACTGTACATATAGCACTCTCTGTACGTCACACACACAGTACTGTACATATAGCACTCTCTGTACGTCACACACACAGTACTGTACATATCACTCTCTGTACGTCACACACACAGTACTGTACATATAGCACTCTCTGTACGTCACACACACAGTACTGTTTACATATAGCACTCTCTGTACGTCACACACACAGACTGTACATATAGCACTCTCTGTACGTCACACACACACAGAATGTACATATAGCACTCTCTGTACGTCACACACACAGTACTGTACATATAGCACTCTCTGTACGTCACACCACACAGTACTGTACATATAGCACTCTCTGTACGTCACACACACAGCACTGTACATATAGCACTCTCTCTGTACGTCACACACACAGTACTGTACATATAGCACTCTCTGTACGTCACACACACAGCACTGTACATATAGCACTCTCTGTACGTCACACACACGTACTGTACATATAGCACTCTCTGTACGTCACACACACAGCACTGTACATATAGCACTCTCTGTACGTCACACACACAGCACTGTACATATAGCACTCTCTCTGTACGTCACACACACAGCACTGTACATATAGCACTCTCTGTACGTCACACACACAGCACTGTACATATAGCACTCTCTGTACGTCACACACACAGCACTGTACATATAGCACTCTCTGTACGTCACACACACAGCACTGTACATATAGCACTCTCTCTGTACGTCACACACACAGTACTGTACATATAGCACTCTCTGTACGTCACACACACAGTACTGTACAATAGCACTCTCTGTACGTCACAACACCTACTGTACATATAGCACTCTCTGTACGTCACACACAGTACTGTACATATAGCACTCTCTGTACGTCACACACACAGTACTGTACATATAGCACTCTCTGTACGTCACACACACAGTACTGTACATATAGCACTCTCTGTACGTCACACACACAGTACTGTACTATAGCACTCTCTGTACGTCACACACACAGTACTGTACATATAGCACTCTCTGTACGTCACACACACAGCACTGTACATATAGCACTCTCTGTACGTCACACACACAGTACTGTACATATAGCACTCTCTGTACGTCACACACACAGTACTGTACATATAGCACTCTCTGTACGTCACACACAGTACTGTACATATAGCACTCTCTGTACGTCACACACACAGTACTGTACATATAGCACTCTCTGTACGTCACACACACAGTACTGTACAATAGCACTCTCTGTACGTCACACACACAGTACTGTACATATAGCACTCTCTGTACTCACACACACAGTACTGTACATATAGCACTCTCTCTGTACGTCACACACCAGCACTGTACATATAGCACTCTCTGTACGTCACACACACAGCACTGTACATATAGCACTCTCTCTGTACGTCACACACACAGTACTGTACATATAGCACTCTCTCTGTACGTCACACACACAGCACTGTACATATAGCACTCTCTCTGTACGTCACACACACAGCACTGTACATATAGCACTCTCTCTGTACGTCACACACACAGCACTGTACATATAGCACTCTCTCTGTACGTCACACACACAGTACTGTACATATAGCACTCTCTCTGTACGTCACACACACAGCACTGTACATATAGCACTCTCTGTACGTCACACACACAGTACTGTACATATAGCACTCTCTGTACGTCACACACACAGTACTGTACATATAGCACCTCTCTGTACGTCACACACACAGCACTGTACATATAGCACTCTCTGTACGTCTCACACACAGTACTGTACATATAGCACTCTCTGTACGTCACACACACAGTACTGTACATATAGCACTCTCTGTACGTCACACACACAGCACTGTACATATAGCACTCTCTGTACGTCACACACACAGTACTGTACATATAGCACTCTCTGTACGTCACACACACAGTACTGTACATATAGCACTCTCTGTACGTCACACACACATACTGTACATATAGCACTCTCTGTACGTCACACACACAGTACTGTACATATAGCACTCTCTGTACGTCACACACACAGCACTGTACATATAGCACTCTCTGTACGTCACACACACAGTACTGTACATATAGCACTCTCTCTGTACGTCACACACACAGTACTGTACATATAGCACTCTCTGTACGTCACACACACAGCACTGTACATATAGCACTCTCTGTACGTCACACACACAGCACTGTACATATAGCACTCTCTTAACGTCACACACACAGTACTGTACATATAGCACTCTCTGTACGTCACACACACAGTACTGTACATATAGCACTCTCTGTACGTCACACACAGTACTGTACATATAGCACTCTCTGTACGTCACACACACAGCACTGTACATATAGCACTCTCTGTACGTCACACACACAGTACTGTACATATAGCACTCTCTGTACGTCACACACACAGTACTGTTGTACATATAGCACTCTCTGTACGTCACACACACAGTACTGTACATATAGCACTCTCTGTCGTCACACACACACAAACTGTACATATAGCACTCTCTGTACGTCACACACACAGTACTGTACATATAGCACTCTCTGTACTTCACACACACAGTAACTGTACATATAGCACTCTCTCTGTACGTCACACACACAGTACTGTACATATAGCACTCTCTGTACGTCACACACACTAGCACTGTACATATAGCACTCTCTGTACTCACACACACAGTACTGTACATATAGCACTCTCTGTACGTCACACACACAGTACTGTACATATAGCACTCTCTGTACTCACACACCATGTACTGTACATATAGCACTCTCTCTGTACGTCACACACACAGTACTGTACATATGCACTCTCTGTACGTCACACACACAGTACTGTACATATAGCACTCTCTGTACGTCACACACACAGTACTGTACATATAGCACTCTCTGTACGTCACACACACAGTACTGTACATATAGCACTCTCTGTACGTAACACACACAGTACTGTACATATAGCACTCTCTGTACGTCACACACACAGTACTGTACATATAGCACTCTCTGTACGTCACACACACAGTACTGTACATATAGCACTCTCTGTACGTCACACACACAGTACTGTACATATAGCACTCTCTGTACGTCACACACACAGTACTGTACATATAGCACTCTCTGTACGTCACACACACAGTACTGTACATATAGCACTCTCTGTACGTCACACACACAGTACTGTACATATAGCACTCTCTGTACGTCACACACTCATACAGTACTGTACATATAGCACTCTCTGTACGTCACACACACAGTACTGTACATATAGCACTCTCTGTACGTCACACACACAGCACTGTACATATAGCACTCGCTGTACGTCACACACACATACTGTACATATAGCACTCTCTGTACGTCACACACACAGTACTGTACATATACACTCTCTGTACGTCACACACACAGTACTGTACAATGTACGTCACACACACAGTACTGTACATAGCACCTCTGTACGTCACACACACAGTACTGTACATATAGCACTCTCTGTACGTCACACACACAGTACTGTTGTACATATAGCACTCTCTGTACGTCACACACACAGTACTGTTGTACATATAGCACTCTCTGTACGTCACACACACAGCACTGTACAATAGCACTCTCTGTACGTCACACACACAGTACTGTACATATAGCACTCTCTGTACGTCACACACACAGTACTGTACATATAGAACTCTCGTCTGTACGTCACACACACAGTACTGTACATATTGCACTCTCTGTACGTCACACACACAGTACAGGACATATAGCACTCTCTGTACGTCACACACACAGCACTGTACATATAAGCACACCTCTGTACGTCACACACACAGTACTGTACATATAGCACTCTCTGTACGTCACACACACAGCACTGTACATATAGCACTCTCTGTACGTCACACACACAGCACTGTACATATAGCACTCTCTGTACGTCACACACACAGAACTGTACATATAGCACTCTCTGAAACACACACACACAGTACTGTACATATAGCACTCTCTGTACGTCACACACACAGTACTGTACATATAGCACTCTCTGTACGTCACACACACAGTACTGTACATATAGCACTCTCT